>NW_026889756.1:7715000-7733234 GCF_033153115.1 Saccostrea echinata | reverse complement strand
CTACCTGACACAGATGAAGACCCTGCAGCCCCACGTAGTTAACGAGTGCCCATAAACCCAGTCAAACGGGAGATAGGTTAGGGTTGGTTACCAAATCCCGCTCTCTAAGTTACCATTTAACGCTTGCTCATATAATTCATACATAATTCATACTTAGGACCCTCGTTGGAACACCATTTTTAACTACCTGATACAGATGAAGACCCTGCAGCCCCACGTAGTCAACGAGTGCCCTTAAACCCAGTCAAACGGGAGATAGGTTAGGGTTAGTTACCAAATCCCGCTCTCTAAGTTACCATTTAACGCTTGCTCATATAATTCATACATAATTCATACTTTGGACCCTCGTTTGAACACCATTTTTAAGTACCTTATACAGATGAAGACCCTCCAGCCCCATGCAGTTAACGAGTGCCCTTAAACCCAGTCAAACGGGAGATAGGTTAGGGTTAGTTACCAAATCCCGCTCTCTAAGTTACCATTTAACGCTTGCTCATATAATTCGTACTTGGGACCCTCGTTGGAACACCTTTTTTAACTACCTGATACAGATGAAGACCCTGCAGCCCCACGTAGTTAACGACTGCCCTTAAACCCAGTCAAAGGGGAGATAGGTTAGGGCAGTTACCAAATCCCGCGCAAGTTACCCAATCCCGCAGAAGTTACCAATTATCGCTACACCGTTACCAAATCCCGCTCTAGGTTACCATTTCCCGCACAAGTTACCAAATCCCGCACAAGTTACCAATTATCGCTTTAGGTTACAAAATAACGCTCTAAGTTACCAAATCACTCATTTGCTTTGTTTTCAAAAACTATTGAAGCCAAGGGTGTCATCTTCCTGCATGTGAAAAATTACGAACCCATTGACCAAATAATGCTCTTATCCATTTGTTATGCCCTTTAGAAATGGTTTCAATGAGCTTAGGTTACCATTTCCCGCACTTCACGTTACCAAATACCGTTGAAAACGTTCAGTAATAATACAAAATACAAAATGACCAAAATTTGACCCATTTTTTTGGAAAGGAAATGACCCAAATCGTATAGAAAACACGACCCCCAAAACGTTTTTTTTTTTCTGTTACACAGTCTTTTTTTCAGTGTTACCAAATAGCGGAAAAAACTCTTTATTAAAACACATTTAATAAAACGCTAAAAGAAATTATAGAGCTATACTTTGTTTGAAACGATCAAAATACTTAAAGAATATCTTGCATACTTTCCAAAACCCTTGAATGTCATGAAGACTTTGAATTCTTCATGAGAAGATCCTAATAGTTAGTAAGACGAAAAATCAAATGACTTTGAAAAAAAAAAATCAGGAATTATTAGAAAGGGTATGCTAAGTAAGGTGTATTGGGTAATGGGTGGAGGTATACTAGATCAGCTTAATGAGAAATGAGTCAGAGTATATTAGATCAGGGTTAGGGGTAATGGGTATACAAGGTAAATGAGTAATTGTTCAGGATATACTAGGAAAGGGCAATGGGTAGGTGTACAGGTATATTAGGTTAGGTGTAATAGGTGATATAGTGATGATAAAAGGAACGGTCTGAAACACAATTGATGAAGGCTTATTCTTCTAAATATCATAAATTTTTGCCCATATTTTGTTTCCTAATAATAAGTGATCGTATTGTTAGTACTTGCTAGCGTGAAACTGAAGCAGCATAAGTCTCCACTGTCAATTTACTCTGTACTATAGTAGACGCTATCTAGGCCCCCATCTCATAGAACACATAGCACTTTATCTCCGAAAATTCAAGAAGGAATATAATTTCATTGACCAATTGACCTTTTGGCTTTGATTTCCTGAAGTACAGTAGCCAAGAGCTTCTTCTTTAAATATCTCTGAGAACGTACGGTCTAACAGACATTTAGGTACTCTTCTCAATGCCCTTTGCCCGTAAAATAGGATTCAAATGAAATCAAGTCAATATTTCCGGCACAAGTTACCCAATCCCGCTTTGTTACCAAATCCCGCTATACCGTTACCAAATCCCGCTCTAAGTTACCAAATCACGCTTGCTCATATAATTCATACATAAGTCATACTTAGGACCCTCGTTGGAACACCATTTTTAACTACCTTATACAGATGAAGACCCTCCAGCCCCACGTACTTAACGAGTGCCTTTAAACCCAGTCAAACGGGAGATAGGTTAGGGTAGTTACCAAATCCCGCTCTAGGTTACCATTTCCCGCACAAGTTACCCAATCCCGCTTTGTTACCAAATCCCGATATACCGTTACCAAATCCCGCTCTAAGTTACCAAATCACGCTTGCTCATATAAATCGTACATAATTCATACTTAGGACCCTCGTTGGAACACCATTTTTAACTACCTGATACAGATGAAGACCCTCCAGCCCCACGTAGTTAACGATTGCCCTTAAACCGAGTCAAACTGGAGATAGGTTAGGGTTAGTTACCAAATCCCGCTCTAAGTTACCAAATCCCGCTTGCTCATATAATTCATACATAATTCATACTTAGGACCCTCGTTGGAACACCATTTTTAACTACCTGATACAGATGAAGACCCTCCAGCCCCACGTACTTAACGAGTGCCCTTAAACCCAGTCAAACGGGAGATAGGTTAGGGTTAGTTACCAAATCCCGCTCTAAGTTACCAACATTTGACGTAATTTTTGGGATAGGAAATGACCCTTTAATATCATGAAGAATTTAAATTCTTCATGAAAAGACTCTAATAGCTAGTAAGGCGAAGAATCAAATGGGTTTGAAAAAAAAAATCATGTGTAATGAGAAAGGGTTATTCTAAGTAAGGTGTAATGGGTAGAGGTATACTAGGTGAGGCTAATGAGAAATGATTCAAGGTATATTAGAACAGGGTTAGGGGTAATAGGTATACAAGGTAAATGAGTAATTGTTCAGGGTATACTAGGAAAGGGGCAATGGGTAGGTTTCCCGGTATACTAGGTTAGGGGTAACTGGTGATATAGTGATGATAAAAAGACTTATTCTGAATCTTCAATTGTACCCGTCCGTCATCAAGATTAATATACCACAAATGCAACGTAAACCTTCGTACCCAAATTGATTAAAAACTCGTAATTAAGCCAAGATATCTATCATTCTCTGTCTACAGCATAAACTGCATCCATCTCTCTGTAAACTTCTTCCAAATGTATTCTCCACTACAACTATAATACGTTGACACCGAGTTGATAAGTTGATAAAAAAACCGCAATAGTACTTTTTTTCACCTTAAAAAAATCACATCCAACACTGTACCTGTCCCTATTGAAAACTGATAAATTGACTCTATGCACTACGACGCCCGTTCTATATATATACTCAAAGACAGTATCCTGCACTATACTTGTGCCGCCTCCACAGAAATCCTTATTTATTGTACCTGTCCTCCATCTGCTATATGAGTTGTTTTTTTCTCCTGTTGATACATTGTACCTGTATTGATATACAATTTATACTTCATCTACCATGGTAGTCATTTATCTACTAAGGAACTACAAACACCACCGTTCCTATTACATATCTTCTCTGATATAATGAGTACACCACAACCACCATTGTTTCTATACCGAAAATACATTGATATACCTTAGAAACCACATCCTTTATAATATCCCTTAATGATATACTTGATATCCCCGGTCCTTACTTCAAACACTACATTAACAATGATTGCAGTGTTCTGTACCTAAATTTGTATGCAGTCTTAAATCAACTGTATATACCATCCCACTACTCTTGTATTACCTTTACATTGGTATACTACATAGACTTTATTCACAACACAAAACCTGTCCTTAATTTATCATTATCAGTAAACTCTCTTTGATCGGCGTTTCCCTGTGTCCACTGAAAATTATGCTTGTTAACAAACCAAGAAGACTTGGATGCCAGAAGATCTGATAAAAGTTCCTCCCCAAGCCTTTTAATACAAAACAGTGTGCTAATAAGGCACCCAGGCCTCCCTGACAGTCCTTAGGGCACAGATGTACAGAAGATATTCTAAAGGCACTTGACGGTATCAACAATATTAAGCATGGCTTCTACCCATGTTCAAACATTTGAAACCTATTACCGTGACCCACACTTCCCTTTGTCGACTTCAAATTATGGATGTTAACAGAGAGGCCAACAAGACTTTGATGCCAAAAGATCTGATAAAAGTACATAGCCTAGCCATTCCAAACAAAACAGAGTGTTACACAAGATGAAAAGGCCCTCCCAACAGTCTTTGTGGCACAGAAGGATAATAAATATTCATAAAATAGTCTCGCCAATCTCAAAAGCATTGAAAATGGCTTGAATATATGCTAGGGCTCTAAAAGATCCATAAACTACCATTTGTAGTCCCCAGCGGTAATTTTAAACTCCGGCGTTAATTGGTAACTTGTGGGTCTCCGGTCGGAGACAAAAACTCGATTTTTGGATTTTTGATAAATTTCAGCGGTCAAAGAGAGGTAACTCCAAGTTACCATTTCCCGCGTGTAAATACAATATCACCAAAATTTGACCCAATTTTCTGGATAGGAAATGACCCAAATAGTATAGAAAACACGACCCCAAAAAATGTTTTTTTTGTTGGACTTAGTTTTTTTTCGGGGTTACCAAATACCAGAGGGTGTTACCAAATACCGGAGAGAAGTCTTGCTTCAGAAAACACATTAAACAGAGCGCTAAACCAAATAATCGTCCAATACCTTGGATAGAACGCTCAAAATACTTACATAATATCATGCATAATTTCCTAAACCCTTCAGAAAGAGATTTGTTACCAAATACCGCACAAGTTACCAAATGCCGCAGAAAGTTACAAAATACCCAGTTACCAATTCCCTAGTTACCAAATGCCGCGTTACAAAATACCGCTCCAAGTTACCAAATACCTCGCTCCAAAGTTACCATTTACCTACGAGTTACCAAATACCGATTTCGAATGTTACCAAATGCCGCAACCCCAACTGACAGGATGCTGTCAGGTTACCAAATAGACTGAAACCTATGGCCCTAACCCTAACCCTAACCCTAACCCTAACCCTAACCCCACTAACCCCACTAACCCCACTAACCCTAACCCCGCTAACCCCGCTAACCCCACTAACCCTAACCCTAACCCCCACTAACCCTAACCCCCACTAACCCTAACCCCCACTAACCCTAACCCTAACCCGCTAACCCTAACCCCACTAACCCCACTAACCCTAACCCCACTAACCCTGCTAACTCTAACCCCACTAACCCTAACCCTTACCCTAACACTAACCGTAACCCTAACCCCCACTAACCCTGACTTTAACCCCCTGCAAACACTTACTTTTCGGTTTTTTTTTTTGCTCATATCTTTTGACAGACTGCTCCGATGTCAACGTTCTTGGTGTCGTTGGAAAGGTCTTGAAGAGCTCTTTGCGCTGATGTCATGCACTTGTCGTTCTAGAGAGCAAAAAGTAGAATAACAGGCGATTTTCTTTTATATGCTTGCAAACGGCAGAAGGTCTTTATTTCGTTATGGATTTTCAAGATCTTGGGCTTGTTAGAAAGCTCTTGACAACATCTATCCATAGCCATAACGCTCCGAACAATTAGCCACTTTTCTTGAGGCTTTCTAGAGCAGATATTGCCTAGGTGTACCCACGCTGCACACACAGACATCTTTCAACCCTCGCAACTTTTTTCCTCTTTCACCTCTAATAACCATCTTCGGGTTGTTGACAGAACTTGCCAAGACCTTTTCAATGACACCAAGAATTTGAAAATCGCCTGAAAACTAAGAGAGATACGGACCTTTCAATTTGGCGTCAATTTTCCACCTCTTCTGAGCAGTTTTTGGTCATTTCAGAGAGAAGGATTGAGGTAAGGATTTCAAGAGCTACTGGACCTTTCATGAACAGAGGAGTTTCCTTTCGTCCCAAATTTTCGACTTCCGCCGACGTCGTCTTTTGGTCCAACTGGAATTACAGAACATTTTCTTCAAATACCCATAGGTTGCATGCCCTTGGAGCACTGAGGCTGAGCTTTGGTATGTGGATTCCTTGAAGTCTTCTTAATCTTTAATGTACTGAGTTTAGGGCCTCTATCTCTCACCCTTTTCCAGATATAAGCCCAAAGAGAACTTAGCGCGGAACGCAAGTTTACCTCGTCTCCGAGCATAACCAGTTTCCTGGGCACTTGAAAAGTACTCACTGAGACCTCCTCAGCAACGTTCAGGTTGCCTGGAGCTGACCACAAAGAACCGTCCAACCCCTGTCTCACATTTTCTAAGACTTTTGTACATTTTCCGCATGTTCAGTCTATAATATCTTTTGAGGGAGAAAGTATTTCTACTAACTCTTTGCAGCTTCTAGGAGTCCCTATCGGGGTGTATCACTGACATAAGTGCTGTGTGTCGATTGCATGCCATTCTCCAGATATGGGAGGATGAAAATGGTCAAAGTTTCTCAATTTGTCCATTTCTAAGCACAATCTTTGGTGTAAATAAGAAGCCACTTTTTCTCCCTTTTCCTGGCACCTGGGTTTTACGCTTCTGACTTAGTCGTGTTGTCCGTTTTCTTAGCTTTCCAACGACACCAAACTCGTCTTAATCCGACGATAAATAAGAAAGTTATGAGCTTCGGAAAATTCCACTATTTCCTTTACTATTACTTCTATCCATGACTTTCACTTTCACTTTCATTTGACCTAGATAGTTCATGACCTAGATAGTTCATCTTCGTTTTGTACCTATACCCTACTCCTAACCCTAACCCTAACCCCCATTAACCTTAACCCTTACCCTAACCCAAACCCCAATCCTAACCCCTAACCCTAACCCCATTAACCCTAACCCCACTAACCCCACTAACCCCACTAACCCTAACCCCGCTAACCCCGCTAACCCCACTAACCCTAACCCTAACCCCCACTAACCCTAACCCCCACTAACCCTAACCCCCACTAACCCTAACCCTAACCCGCTAACCCTAACCCCACTAACCCCACTAACCCTAACCCCACTAACCCTGCTAACTCTAACCCCACTAACCCTAACCCTTACCCTAACACTAACCGTAACCCTAACCCCCACTAACCCTGACTTTAACCCCCTGCAAACACTTACTTTTCGGTTTTTTTTTTTGCTCATATCTTTTGACAGACTGCTCCGATGTCAACGTTCTTGGTGTCGTTGGAAAGGTCTTGAAGAGCTCTTTGCGCTGATGTCATGCACTTGTCGTTCTAGAGAGCAAAAAGTAGAATAACAGGCGATTTTCTTTTATATGCTTGCAAACGGCAGAAGGTCTTTATTTCGTTATGGATTTTCAAGATCTTGGGCTTGTTAGAAAGCTCTTGACAACATCTATCCATAGCCATAACGCTCCGAACAATTAGCCACTTTTCTTGAGGCTTTCTAGAGCAGATATTGCCTAGGTGTACCCACGCTGCACACACAGACATCTTTCAACCCTCGCAACTTTTTTCCTCTTTCACCTCTAATAACCATCTTCGGGTTGTTGACAGAACTTGCCAAGACCTTTTCAATGACACCAAGAATTTGAAAATCGCCTGAAAACTAAGAGAGATACGGACCTTTCAATTTGGCGTCAATTTTCCACCTCTTCTGAGCAGTTTTTGGTCATTTCAGAGAGAAGGATTGAGGTAAGGATTTCAAGAGCTACTGGACCTTTCATGAACAGAGGAGTTTCCTTTCGTCCCAAATTTTCGACTTCCGCCGACGTCGTCTTTTGGTCCAACTGGAATTACAGAACATTTTCTTCAAATACCCATAGGTTGCATGCCCTTGGAGCACTGAGGCTGAGCTTTGGTATGTGGATTCCTTGAAGTCTTCTTAATCTTTAATGTACTGAGTTTAGGGCCTCTATCTCTCACCCTTTTCCAGATATAAGCCCAAAGAGAACTTAGCGCGGAACGCAAGTTTACCTCGTCTCCGAGCATAACCAGTTTCCTGGGCACTTGAAAAGTACTCACTGAGACCTCCTCAGCAACGTTCAGGTTGCCTGGAGCTGACCACAAAGAACCGTCCAACCCCTGTCTCACATTTTCTAAGACTTTTGTACATTTTCCGCATGTTCAGTCTATAATATCTTTTGAGGGAGAAAGTATTTCTACTAACTCTTTGCAGCTTCTAGGAGTCCCTATCGGGGTGTATCACTGACATAAGTGCTGTGTGTCGATTGCATGCCATTCTCCAGATATGGGAGGATGAAAATGGTCAAAGTTTCTCAATTTGTCCATTTCTAAGCACAATCTTTGGTGTAAATAAGAAGCCACTTTTTCTCCCTTTTCCTGGCACCTGGGTTTTACGCTTCTGACTTAGTCGTGTTGTCCGTTTTCTTAGCTTTCCAACGACACCAAACTCGTCTTAATCCGACGATAAATAAGAAAGTTATGAGCTTCGGAAAATTCCACTATTTCCTTTACTATTACTTCTATCCATGACTTTCACTTTCACTTTCATTTGACCTAGATAGTTCATGACCTAGATAGTTCATCTTCGTTTTGTACCTATACCCTACTCCTAACCCTAACCCTAACCCCCATTAACCTTAACCCTTACCCTAACCCAAACCCCAATCCTAACCCCTAACCCTAACCCCATTAACCCTAACCCCACTAACCCCACTAACCCCACTAACCCTAACCCCGCTAACCCCGCTAACCCCACTAACCCTAACCCTAACCCCCACTAACCCTAACCCCCACTAACCCTAACCCCCACTAACCCTAACCCTAACCCGCTAACCCTAACCCCACTAACCCCACTAACCCTAACCCCACTAACCCTGCTAACTCTAACCCCACTAACCCTAACCCTTACCCTAACACTAACCGTAACCCTAACCCCCACTAACCCTGACTTTAACCCCCTGCAAACACTTACTTTTCGGTTTTTTTTTTTGCTCATATCTTTTGACAGACTGCTCCGATGTCAACGTTCTTGGTGTCGTTGGAAAGGTCTTGAAGAGCTCTTTGCGCTGATGTCATGCACTTGTCGTTCTAGAGAGCAAAAAGTAGAATAACAGGCGATTTTCTTTTATATGCTTGCAAACGGCAGAAGGTCTTTATTTCGTTATGGATTTTCAAGATCTTGGGCTTGTTAGAAAGCTCTTGACAACATCTATCCATAGCCATAACGCTCCGAACAATTAGCCACTTTTCTTGAGGCTTTCTAGAGCAGATATTGCCTAGGTGTACCCACGCTGCACACACAGACATCTTTCAACCCTCGCAACTTTTTTCCTCTTTCACCTCTAATAACCATCTTCGGGTTGTTGACAGAACTTGCCAAGACCTTTTCAATGACACCAAGAATTTGAAAATCGCCTGAAAACTAAGAGAGATACGGACCTTTCAATTTGGCGTCAATTTTCCACCTCTTCTGAGCAGTTTTTGGTCATTTCAGAGAGAAGGATTGAGGTAAGGATTTCAAGAGCTACTGGACCTTTCATGAACAGAGGAGTTTCCTTTCGTCCCAAATTTTCGACTTCCGCCGACGTCGTCTTTTGGTCCAACTGGAATTACAGAACATTTTCTTCAAATACCCATAGGTTGCATGCCCTTGGAGCACTGAGGCTGAGCTTTGGTATGTGGATTCCTTGAAGTCTTCTTAATCTTTAATGTACTGACTTTAGGGCCTCTATCTCTCACCCTTTTCCAGATATAAGCCCAAAGAGAACTTAGCGCGGAACGCAAGTTTACCTCGTCTCCGAGCATAACCAGTTTCCTGGGCACTTGAAAAGTACTCACTGAGACCTCCTCAGCAACGTTCAGGTTGCCTGGAGCTGACCACAAAGAACCGTCCAACCCCTGTCTCACATTTTCTAAGACTTTTGTACATTTTCCGCATGTTCAGTCTATAATATCTTTTGAGGGAGAAAGTATTTCTACTAACTCTTTGCAGCTTCTAGGAGTCCCTATCGGGGTGTATCACTGACATAAGTGCTGTGTGTCGATTGCATGCCATTCTCCAGATATGGGAGGATGAAAATGGTCAAAGTTTCTCAATTTGTCCATTTCTAAGCACAATCTTTGGTGTAAATAAGAAGCCACTTTTTCTCCCTTTTCCTGGCACCTGGGTTTTACGCTTCTGACTTAGTCGTGTTGTCCGTTTTCTTAGCTTTCCAACGACACCAAACTCGTCTTAATCCGACGATAAATAAGAAAGTTATGAGCTTCGGAAAATTCCACTATTTCCTTTACTATTACTTCTATCCATGACTTTCACTTTCACTTTCATTTGACCTAGATAGTTCATGACCTAGATAGTTCATCTTCGTTTTGTACCTATACCCTACTCCTAACCCTAACCCTAACCCCCATTAACCTTAACCCTTACCCTAACCCAAACCCCAATCCTAACCCCTAACCCTAACCCCATTAACCCTAACCCCACTAACCCCACTAACCCCACTAACCCTAACCCCGCTAACCCCGCTAACCCCACTAACCCTAACCCTAACCCCCACTAACCCTAACCCCCACTAACCCTAACCCCCACTAACCCTAACCCTAACCCGCTAACCCTAACCCCACTAACCCCACTAACCCTAACCCCACTAACCCTGCTAACTCTAACCCCACTAACCCTAACCCTTACCCTAACACTAACCGTAACCCTAACCCCCACTAACCCTGACTTTAACCCCCTGCAAACACTTACTTTTCGGTTTTTTTTTTTGCTCATATCTTTTGACAGACTGCTCCGATGTCAACGTTCTTGGTGTCGTTGGAAAGGTCTTGAAGAGCTCTTTGCGCTGATGTCATGCACTTGTCGTTCTAGAGAGCAAAAAGTAGAATAACAGGCGATTTTCTTTTATATGCTTGCAAACGGCAGAAGGTCTTTATTTCGTTATGGATTTTCAAGATCTTGGGCTTGTTAGAAAGCTCTTGACAACATCTATCCATAGCCATAACGCTCCGAACAATTAGCCACTTTTCTTGAGGCTTTCTAGAGCAGATATTGCCTAGGTGTACCCACGCTGCACACACAGACATCTTTCAACCCTCGCAACTTTTTTCCTCTTTCACCTCTAATAACCATCTTCGGGTTGTTGACAGAACTTGCCAAGACCTTTTCAATGACACCAAGAATTTGAAAATCGCCTGAAAACTAAGAGAGATACGGACCTTTCAATTTGGCGTCAATTTTCCACCTCTTCTGAGCAGTTTTTGGTCATTTCAGAGAGAAGGATTGAGGTAAGGATTTCAAGAGCTACTGGACCTTTCATGAACAGAGGAGTTTCCTTTCGTCCCAAATTTTCGACTTCCGCCGACGTCGTCTTTTGGTCCAACTGGAATTACAGAACATTTTCTTCAAATACCCATAGGTTGCATGCCCTTGGAGCACTGAGGCTGAGCTTTGGTATGTGGATTCCTTGAAGTCTTCTTAATCTTTAATGTACTGAGTTTAGGGCCTCTATCTCTCACCCTTTTCCAGATATAAGCCCAAAGAGAACTTAGCGCGGAACGCAAGTTTACCTCGTCTCCGAGCATAACCAGTTTCCTGGGCACTTGAAAAGTACTCACTGAGACCTCCTCAGCAACGTTCAGGTTGCCTGGAGCTGACCACAAAGAACCGTCCAACCCCTGTCTCACATTTTCTAAGACTTTTGTACATTTTCCGCATGTTCAGTCTATAATATCTTTTGAGGGAGAAAGTATTTCTACTAACTCTTTGCAGCTTCTAGGAGTCCCTATCGGGGTGTATCACTGACATAAGTGCTGTGTGTCGATTGCATGCCATTCTCCAGATATGGGAGGATGAAAATGGTCAAAGTTTCTCAATTTGTCCATTTCTAAGCACAATCTTTGGTGTAAATAAGAAGCCACTTTTTCTCCCTTTTCCTGGCACCTGGGTTTTACGCTTCTGACTTAGTCGTGTTGTCCGTTTTCTTAGCTTTCCAACGACACCAAACTCGTCTTAATCCGACGATAAATAAGAAAGTTATGAGCTTCGGAAAATTCCACTATTTCCTTTACTATTACTTCTATCCATGACTTTCACTTTCACTTTCATTTGACCTAGATAGTTCATGACCTAGATAGTTCATCTTCGTTTTGTACCTATACCCTACTCCTAACCCTAACCCTAACCCCCATTAACCTTAACCCTTACCCTAACCCAAACCCCAATCCTAACCCCTAACCCTAACCCCATTAACCCTAACCCCACTAACCCCACTAACCCCACTAACCCTAACCCCGCTAACCCCGCTAACCCCACTAACCCTAACCCTAACCCCCACTAACCCTAACCCCCACTAACCCTAACCCCCACTAACCCTAACCCTAACCCGCTAACCCTAACCCCACTAACCCCACTAACCCTAACCCCACTAACCCTGCTAACTCTAACCCCACTAACCCTAACCCTTACCCTAACACTAACCGTAACCCTAACCCCCACTAACCCTGACTTTAACCCCCTGCAAACACTTACTTTTCGGTTTTTTTTTTTGCTCATATCTTTTGACAGACTGCTCCGATGTCAACGTTCTTGGTGTCGTTGGAAAGGTCTTGAAGAGCTCTTTGCGCTGATGTCATGCACTTGTCGTTCTAGAGAGCAAAAAGTAGAATAACAGGCGATTTTCTTTTATATGCTTGCAAACGGCAGAAGGTCTTTATTTCGTTATGGATTTTCAAGATCTTGGGCTTGTTAGAAAGCTCTTGACAACATCTATCCATAGCCATAACGCTCCGAACAATTAGCCACTTTTCTTGAGGCTTTCTAGAGCAGATATTGCCTAGGTGTACCCACGCTGCACACACAGACATCTTTCAACCCTCGCAACTTTTTTCCTCTTTCACCTCTAATAACCATCTTCGGGTTGTTGACAGAACTTGCCAAGACCTTTTCAATGACACCAAGAATTTGAAAATCGCCTGAAAACTAAGAGAGATACGGACCTTTCAATTTGGCGTCAATTTTCCACCTCTTCTGAGCAGTTTTTGGTCATTTCAGAGAGAAGGATTGAGGTAAGGATTTCAAGAGCTACTGGACCTTTCATGAACAGAGGAGTTTCCTTTCGTCCCAAATTTTCGACTTCCGCCGACGTCGTCTTTTGGTCCAACTGGAATTACAGAACATTTTCTTCAAATACCCATAGGTTGCATGCCCTTGGAGCACTGAGGCTGAGCTTTGGTATGTGGATTCCTTGAAGTCTTCTTAATCTTTAATGTACTGACTTTAGGGCCTCTATCTCTCACCCTTTTCCAGATATAAGCCCAAAGAGAACTTAGCGCGGAACGCAAGTTTACCTCGTCTCCGAGCATAACCAGTTTCCTGGGCACTTGAAAAGTACTCACTGAGACCTCCTCAGCAACGTTCAGGTTGCCTGGAGCTGACCACAAAGAACCGTCCAACCCCTGTCTCACATTTTCTAAGACTTTTGTACATTTTCCGCATGTTCAGTCTATAATATCTTTTGAGGGAGAAAGTATTTCTACTAACTCTTTGCAGCTTCTAGGAGTCCCTATCGGGGTGTATCACTGACATAAGTGCTGTGTGTCGATTGCATGCCATTCTCCAGATATGGGAGGATGAAAATGGTCAAAGTTTCTCAATTTGTCCATTTCTAAGCACAATCTTTGGTGTAAATAAGAAGCCACTTTTTCTCCCTTTTCCTGGCACCTGGGTTTTACGCTTCTGACTTAGTCGTGTTGTCCGTTTTCTTAGCTTTCCAACGACACCAAACTCGTCTTAATCCGACGATAAATAAGAAAGTTATGAGCTTCGGAAAATTCCACTATTTCCTTTACTATTACTTCTATCCATGACTTTCACTTTCACTTTCATTTGACCTAGATAGTTCATGACCTAGATAGTTCATCTTCGTTTTGTACCTATACCCTACTCCTAACCCTAACCCTAACCCCCATTAACCTTAACCCTTACCCTAACCCAAACCCCAATCCTAACCCCTAACCCTAACCCCATTAACCCTAACCCCACTAACCCCACTAACCCCACTAACCCTAACCCCGCTAACCCCGCTAACCCCACTAACCCTAACCCTAACCCCCACTAACCCTAACCCCCACTAACCCTAACCCCCACTAACCCTAACCCTAACCCGCTAACCCTAACCCCACTAACCCCACTAACCCTAACCCCACTAACCCTGCTAACTCTAACCCCACTAACCCTAACCCTTACCCTAACACTAACCGTAACCCTAACCCCCACTAACCCTGACTTTAACCCCCTGCAAACACTTACTTTTCGGTTTTTTTTTTTGCTCATATCTTTTGACAGACTGCTCCGATGTCAACGTTCTTGGTGTCGTTGGAAAGGTCTTGAAGAGCTCTTTGCGCTGATGTCATGCACTTGTCGTTCTAGAGAGCAAAAAGTAGAATAACAGGCGATTTTCTTTTATATGCTTGCAAACGGCAGAAGGTCTTTATTTCGTTATGGATTTTCAAGATCTTGGGCTTGTTAGAAAGCTCTTGACAACATCTATCCATAGCCATAACGCTCCGAACAATTAGCCACTTTTCTTGAGGCTTTCTAGAGCAGATATTGCCTAGGTGTACCCACGCTGCACACACAGACATCTTTCAACCCTCGCAACTTTTTTCCTCTTTCACCTCTAATAACCATCTTCGGGTTGTTGACAGAACTTGCCAAGACCTTTTCAATGACACCAAGAATTTGAAAATCGCCTGAAAACTAAGAGAGATACGGACCTTTCAATTTGGCGTCAATTTTCCACCTCTTCTGAGCAGTTTTTGGTCATTTCAGAGAGAAGGATTGAGGTAAGGATTTCAAGAGCTACTGGACCTTTCATGAACAGAGGAGTTTCCTTTCGTCCCAAATTTTCGACTTCCGCCGACGTCGTCTTTTGGTCCAACTGGAATTACAGAACATTTTCTTCAAATACCCATAGGTTGCATGCCCTTGGAGCACTGAGGCTGAGCTTTGGTATGTGGATTCCTTGAAGTCTTCTTAATCTTTAATGTACTGACTTTAGGGCCTCTATCTCTCACCCTTTTCCAGATATAAGCCCAAAGAGAACTTAGCGCGGAACGCAAGTTTACCTCGTCTCCGAGCATAACCAGTTTCCTGGGCACTTGAAAAGTACTCACTGAGACCTCCTCAGCAACGTTCAGGTTGCCTGGAGCTGACCACAAAGAACCGTCCAACCCCTGTCTCACATTTTCTAAGACTTTTGTACATTTTCCGCATGTTCAGTCTATAATATCTTTTGAGGGAGAAAGTATTTCTACTAACTCTTTGCAGCTTCTAGGAGTCCCTATCGGGGTGTATCACTGACATAAGTGCTGTGTGTCGATTGCATGCCATTCTCCAGATATGGGAGGATGAAAATGGTCAAAGTTTCTCAATTTGTCCATTTCTAAGCACAATCTTTGGTGTAAATAAGAAGCCACTTTTTCTCCCTTTTCCTGGCACCTGGGTTTTACGCTTCTGACTTAGTCGTGTTGTCCGTTTTCTTAGCTTTCCAACGACACCAAACTCGTCTTAATCCGACGATAAATAAGAAAGTTATGAGCTTCGGAAAATTCCACTATTTCCTTTACTATTACTTCTATCCATGACTTTCACTTTCACTTTCATTTGACCTAGATAGTTCATGACCTAGATAGTTCATCTTCGTTTTGTACCTATACCCTACTCCTAACCCTAACCCTAACCCCCATTAACCTTAACCCTTACCCTAACCCAAACCCCAATCCTAACCCCTAACCCTAACCCCATTAACCCTAACCCCACTAACCCCACTAACCCCACTAACCCTAACCCCGCTAACCCCGCTAACCCCACTAACCCTAACCCTAACCCCCACTAACCCTAACCCCCACTAACCCTAACCCCCACTAACCCTAACCCTAACCCGCTAACCCTAACCCCACTAACCCCACTAACCCTAACCCCACTAACCC
Source organism: Saccostrea echinata (assembly GCF_033153115.1). Taxonomy (NCBI): domain Eukaryota; kingdom Metazoa; phylum Mollusca; class Bivalvia; order Ostreida; family Ostreidae; genus Saccostrea; species Saccostrea echinata. The sequence continues at coordinate 7,717,341 of NW_026889756.1, read as the reverse complement.
TGCTAACTCTAACCCCACTAACCCTAACCCTTACCCTAACACTAACCGTAACCCTAACCCCCACTAACCCTGACTTTAACCCCCTGCAAACACTTACTTTTCGGTTTTTTTTTTTGCTCATATCTTTTGACAGACTGCTCCGATGTCAACGTTCTTGGTGTCGTTGGAAAGGTCTTGAAGAGCTCTTTGCGCTGATGTCATGCACTTGTCGTTCTAGAGAGCAAAAAGTAGAATAACAGGCGATTTTCTTTTATATGCTTGCAAACGGCAGAAGGTCTTTATTTCGTTATGGATTTTCAAGATCTTGGGCTTGTTAGAAAGCTCTTGACAACATCTATCCATAGCCATAACGCTCCGAACAATTAGCCACTTTTCTTGAGGCTTTCTAGAGCAGATATTGCCTAGGTGTACCCACGCTGCACACACAGACATCTTTCAACCCTCGCAACTTTTTTCCTCTTTCACCTCTAATAACCATCTTCGGGTTGTTGACAGAACTTGCCAAGACCTTTTCAATGACACCAAGAATTTGAAAATCGCCTGAAAACTAAGAGAGATACGGACCTTTCAATTTGGCGTCAATTTTCCACCTCTTCTGAGCAGTTTTTGGTCATTTCAGAGAGAAGGATTGAGGTAAGGATTTCAAGAGCTACTGGACCTTTCATGAACAGAGGAGTTTCCTTTCGTCCCAAATTTTCGACTTCCGCCGACGTCGTCTTTTGGTCCAACTGGAATTACAGAACATTTTCTTCAAATACCCATAGGTTGCATGCCCTTGGAGCACTGAGGCTGAGCTTTGGTATGTGGATTCCTTGAAGTCTTCTTAATCTTTAATGTACTGACTTTAGGGCCTCTATCTCTCACCCTTTTCCAGATATAAGCCCAAAGAGAACTTAGCGCGGAACGCAAGTTTACCTCGTCTCCGAGCATAACCAGTTTCCTGGGCACTTGAAAAGTACTCACTGAGACCTCCTCAGCAACGTTCAGGTTGCCTGGAGCTGACCACAAAGAACCGTCCAACCCCTGTCTCACATTTTCTAAGACTTTTGTACATTTTCCGCATGTTCAGTCTATAATATCTTTTGAGGGAGAAAGTATTTCTACTAACTCTTTGCAGCTTCTAGGAGTCCCTATCGGGGTGTATCACTGACATAAGTGCTGTGTGTCGATTGCATGCCATTCTCCAGATATGGGAGGATGAAAATGGTCAAAGTTTCTCAATTTGTCCATTTCTAAGCACAATCTTTGGTGTAAATAAGAAGCCACTTTTTCTCCCTTTTCCTGGCACCTGGGTTTTACGCTTCTGACTTAGTCGTGTTGTCCGTTTTCTTAGCTTTCCAACGACACCAAACTCGTCTTAATCCGACGATAAATAAGAAAGTTATGAGCTTCGGAAAATTCCACTATTTCCTTTACTATTACTTCTATCCATGACTTTCACTTTCACTTTCATTTGACCTAGATAGTTCATGACCTAGATAGTTCATCTTCGTTTTGTACCTATACCCTACTCCTAACCCTAACCCTAACCCCCATTAACCTTAACCCTTACCCTAACCCTAACCCACTAACCCTAACCCTAACACTAACCCTAACCCCACTAACCCTAACCCTAACCCCGCTAACCCTAACCCCACTAACCCTAACCCTAACCCCCACTAACCCTAACCCTAACTTCCACTAACTCTAACCCCCATTAACCCTAACCCCCACTTACACTAACCCTACCCCCCACTAATCCTGACTTTAACCCCTGCAAACACTTACTTTTCGTTTTTTGCTCATATCTTTCGACAGACTGCTCCGATGTTAACGTTCTTGGTGTCGCTGGAAAGGTCTTGAAGAGCTCTTTACGATGATGTCATGAACTTGTCAGTTCAGAGAGCAGAAAGTTGAATAACAAGCGATTTTCTTAATATGCTTGCAAACGGCAGAAGATCTTTATTTCGTTATGGATTTTCAAGTTCTTGGGCTTGTCAGAAAGCTCTTGACAACGTCTATCCATAGCCGTAACGGTCAGAACCATTAACGACTTTTAACGAGGCTTTCTAGAGTAGATGTTGCCTAGGTGTACCCACGCTGCATACACACACATCTTTCAACCCTCGCAACTTTTTTTCGTTTTTAACCTTTAACAACCATCTTCGGATCGTGGACAGAACTTGCCAAGACCTTTCTAATGACACCAAGCGTTTGAAAATCGCATGAAAACTAAGAGAGATACGGACCTTTTAATTTGGCGTCAATTTGCCACCCCTTCTGAGCAGTTTTTGGTCAATTCAGAGAGAAGGATTGAGGTAGGGATTTCTAGACCTACTTGACCTTTCATGGGAAGAGGAGT
>NW_026889756.1:7510000-7710000 GCF_033153115.1 Saccostrea echinata | reverse complement strand
GTAGACGCACTCGCAGGCTTTGTGTATAGGATGCCATCCGCAACAGGTGTGAAATGCTTAGGTCAACACTTTGAGCGCGCGCCGACTTTGAATAGGGTAAGCGCATAGTTTCACAGACAGTGGAAAAAAGAAGACGTGAAAAAGGTAGGCAAAATACTTCATCGTTAGGTTATTAAGATATTATTTAAAAATGAATATTACTGTTGCGAAATTGAAGTAGTATATAATGTAAAATTAACATACACGTGGAATCTTTAGCGAGACACAAATTTAGCAATATTTTACATAAGCTATTTGCATTTTTTGGCTATTTATTTCTCCTTATAAATCATTTTGTATTTGATAAAACAGAAAAACATAAATAATCTTCATTACACAGGAATAATCCAAAAATCAAACAAATATTGGAGCTCTGCTCAGAGTTAAATAGCATTTTAGGTGAATTTTTCTAGGTCCCATTAAATGTACATTTTTCCTGTATTTCTTAAAAATACAAGAAATAAAGTGAAATTAGGCTTTCTTTTCCTTCGTCTAAGTTAACCGTGCAAATATAAAGCAACAGATTTCTATTCGATACGCAATCGACAAAAATAAGGACAGGTCTGGTGTCGCGACATGTCCAAATTGACTTAAGTCGTTCTTAATTTGTTTTCTGTTACTTTTTAAGTACAATCTTTGGTTTTAATTACAACCCATGTTTTCACCCTTTCGAGCTACCTGCACTTTAAGAACTCTCTCATCGTCTTATTGTCCGTTTTCTTAGCTTTCCAACGACACCAAACTTGTCTAAATCCGATAATAAATAAGAGAGTTATGAGCTTCGGAAAATTCCACTCTTTCCTTTACTTTGACTTCTATCCATGACTTTCACTTTCACTTTCATTTGACCTAGATAGTGCATGACCTAGATAGTGCATCTTCGCTTTTTGCCTATACCCTAACCCTAACCCTAACCCTGTATATCTTGGGTATTACTCGGGTTTATCATGGGTTAAACCCAGATATATCCTTGATTATACCTGGGTAATACCCAGGTATATCCTGGGTTATACCCGGGTATATCCTGGGTTTAACCCTTGATTATCCTGGGTTAAACCCGGGTATATCTTGGGTTAAACCCAGGTATAACCCGGGTTAAACCCTGGTGTGCATACTCAGCATCATTTGAAGTTTACTTAAATGACCTTAATTTCAATCAATATGTTCTTATTGTGTAATTAAAAGGAATATATCCTAATTAACCATTGAAAATACACTTTAAATTACCAGGTACTATCCCCGAACACAAACAAATATACATAAACTTTGTCCTCTTAAACACAAAAAATTCATTATACTTCCGTAAATTTTTAATGCAAAAATAAGGCAAGATTATGCATTACTTCCTTAAAAAAGATGCCGTTGCTTACTCAAACAATACATGATAATTAGCAATTAAAAAAATCAAATGAAATATTACCTTACATCAAGAAAATCACCCATTAAAAACACAACAGTATATAAACGTCCAAATCGAAAGAAATTCTGCAAGAAAACACCTACTTTCACAATGAAATGATTGACAATCACGTGATAAAATAGGCGGAGTCCCGCAATCCCGCACCCGCAACACGTCAAAGTGCCCTTACCCTAACCCTAACCCTAACCCTAACCCTGACCCTGACCCTGACCCTAACCCTAACCCTAACCCTAACCCTAACCCTAACCCTAACCCCACTAACCCTAACCCTAACCCCACTAACCCTAACCCTAACCCCACTAACCCTAACCCCACTAACCCTAACCCTAACCCCCACTAACCCTAACCCTAACTTCCACTAACTCTAACCCCCATTAACCCTAACCCCCACTTACCCTAACCCTACCCCCCACTAATCCTGACTTTAACCCCTGCAAACACTTACTTTTCGTTTTTTGCTCATATCTTTCGACAGACTGCTCCGATGTTAACGTTCTTGGTGTCGCTGGAAAGGTCTTGAAGAGCTCTTTACGATGATGTCATGAACTTGTCAGTTCAGAGAGCAGAAAGTTGAATAACAAGCGATTTTCTTAATATGCTTGCAAACGGCAGAAGATCTTTATTTCGTTATGGATTTTCAAGTTCTTGGGCTTGTCAGAAAGCTCTTGACAACGTCTATCCATAGCCGTAACGGTCAGAACCATTAACGACTTTTAACGAGGCTTTCTAGAGTAGATGTGGCCTAGGTGTACCCACGCTGCATACACAGACATCTTTCAACCCTCGCAACTTTTTTTCGTTTTTAACCTTTAACAACCATCTTCGGATCGTGGACAGAACTTGCCAAGACCTTTCTAATGACACCAAGCGTTTGAAAATCGCATGAAAACTAAGAGAGATACGGACCTTTTAATTTGGCGTCAATTTGCCACCCCTTCTGAGCAGTTTTTGGTCAATTCAGAGAGAAGGATTGAGGTAGGGATTTCTAGACCTACTTGACCTTTCATGGGAAGAGGAGTTTCCTTTCGACCCAAATTTTCGACTTCCGCCGACGTCGCCTTCCGGTCCATCCGGCGTTACAGCACATTTTCTTCAAATACCCATAGGTTGAACGCCCTTGCAGCACTGAGGCTGAGCTTTGGTATGTGGATTCCTTGACCTCTACACAACTTTCGAAATACAAGCATTTGGGGGTCTAGCTCGCACCGTTTTCCAGTTACAAGCCGAAAAAGAACTTGGTGCAAAACGGAAATTCGAATTCATTCCCAGCCAAATCCCTTTTCTCGGCACTTGAAAAGTTCTCATTGAGACTTCCTCAGCAACGTCCGGGTTGTCGAGATCTGACCACGATAACCCGTCTAACCCCTCTTTCAAATTTTCCAAGACTTTGGTACATTTTCCTCATCTTTAGTCTTTCATATCTTAAGAGAGAGAAACTATTTTTGCTTACTCTTTGTGGCTTCTAGGAGTCCCTCTTGAGGTCTATTACTGACATAAATTTGGTGTTTCAATTTCCTTTACTGTTACTTCTATTCATGACATGACAAGAAAAGACAACTCAGAGAGATGAAAAAATCCACTTTAATCTTTGTACATTAAATTATCAAGACATCAGCGCGGGTTAAAAGCTAGTGCAGTCCACTAATTATTTCATCACATAAAGCTTTCGCTGTGTATTGCGTGGTCTGCTGTAGACGCACTCGCAGGCTTTGTGTATAGGATGCCATCCGCAACAGGTGTGAAATGCTTAGGTCAACACTTTGAGCGCGCGCCGACTTTGAATAGGGTAAGCGCATAGTTTCACAGACAGTGGAAAAAAGAAGACGTGAAAAAGGTAGGCAAAATACTTCATCGTTAGTTTATTAAGATATTATTTAAAAATGAATATTATTGCTGCGAAATTGAAGTAGTATATAATGTAAAATTAACATACACGTGGAATCTTTAGCGAGACACAAATTTAGCAATATTTTACATAAGATATTTGCCTTTTTGGGCTATTTTTTTTTTTTCTCCTTATAAATCATTTTGTATTTGATGAAACAGAAAAACATAAATAATCTTCATGACACAGGAATAATCGAAAAATCAAACAAATATTGGACCTCTGCTCAGAGGTCAATAGCTCTTTAGGTGAATTTTTGTATGTCCCATTAAATATACATTTTTCTTGTATTTCTTAAAAACACAAGAAATAAAAGTGAAATTAGGCTTTCTTTTCCTTCGTCTAAGTGAACCGTGCAAATATAAAGCAACAAATTTCTATTCGATACGTAATCGACAAAGATAAGGACATGTTTGGTGTCGCGACATGTCGAAATCACTAAAGGCCTTCTTAATTTGTTGCGACATGACTTTACGACTAACCGAGCATTGCGAACAATTAGTAACGTGTTATGTTTTGTAAAGTTCTCACATACCATGCATTGTTGCAATTAAATTAGAACATTTCAATCTCAAGATATTTCAAGTTGAAAACGGTCAACAAATCTCATTCTGTTACTTTTTAAGTACAATCTTTGGTTTTGATTAAAACCCATGTTTTCACCCTTTCTGGCTACCTGCACTTTAAAACTCTCTCATAGTCTTATTGTCCGTTTTCTTACCTTTCCAACGACACCAAACTCGTCTAAATCCAATAATAAATAAGAGAGTTATGAGCTTCGGAAAATTCCACTATTTCCTTTACTATGACTTCTATCCATGACTTTCACTTTCACTTTCTTTGACCTAATTCCGGCATGACCTAATTCCGGCAACTTCGTTTTGTGCCCATACCCTAACCCTAACCCTAACCCTACTAACCCTAACCCTAACACTAACCCTAACCCCACTAACCCTAACCCTAACCCTAACCCTAACCCCACTAACCCTAACCCTAACCCCACTAACCCTAACCCCACTAACCCTAACCCTAACCCCCACTAACCCTAACCCTAACTTCCACTAACTCTAACCCCCATTAACCCTAACCCCCACTTACCCTAACCCTACCCCCCACTAATCCTGACTTTAACCCCTGCAAACACTTACTTTTCGTTTTTTGCTCATATCTTTCGACAGACTGCTCCGATGTTAACGTTCTTGGTGTCGCTGGAAAGGTCTTGAAGAGCTCTTTACGATGATGTCATGAACTTGTCAGTTCAGAGAGCAGAAAGTTGAATAACAAGCGATTTTCTTAATATGCTTGCAAACGGCAGAAGATCTTTATTTCGTTATGGATTTTCAAGTTCTTGGGCTTGTCAGAAAGCTCTTGACAACGTCTATCCATAGCCGTAACGGTCAGAACCATTAACGACTTTTAACGAGGCTTTCTAGAGTAGATGTGGCCTAGGTGTACCCACGCTGCATACACAGACATCTTTCAACCCTCGCAACTTTTTTTCGTTTTTAACCTTTAACAACCATCTTCGGATCGTGGACAGAACTTGCCAAGACCTTTCTAATGACACCAAGCGTTTGAAAATCGCATGAAAACTAAGAGAGATACGGACCTTTTAATTTGGCGTCAATTTGCCACCCCTTCTGAGCAGTTTTTGGTCAATTCAGAGAGAAGGATTGAGGTAGGGATTTCTAGACCTACTTGACCTTTCATGGGAAGAGGAGTTTCCTTTCGACCCAAATTTTCGACTTCCGCCGACGTCGCCTTCCGGTCCATCCGGCGTTACAGCACATTTTCTTCAAATACCCATAGGTTGAACGCCCTTGCAGCACTGAGGCTGAGCTTTGGTATGTGGATTCCTTGACCTCTACACAACTTTCGAAATACAAGCATTTGGGGGTCTAGCTCGCACCGTTTTCCAGTTACAAGCCGAAAAAGAACTTGGTGCAAAACGGAAATTCGAATTCATTCCCAGCCAAATCCCTTTTCTCGGCACTTGAAAAGTTCTCATTGAGACTTCCTCAGCAACGTCCGGGTTGTCGAGATCTGACCACGATAACCCGTCTAACCCCTCTTTCAAATTTTCCAAGACTTTGGTACATTTTCCTCATCTTTAGTCTTTCATATCTTAAGAGAGAGAAACTATTTTTGCTTACTCTTTGTGGCTTCTAGGAGTCCCTCTTGAGGTCTATTACTGACATAAATTTGGTGTTTCAATTTCCTTTACTGTTACTTCTATTCATGACATGACAAGAAAAGACAACTCAGAGAGATGAAAAAATCCACTTTAATCTTTGTACATTAAATTATCAAGACATCAGCGCGGGTTAAAAGCTAGTGCAGTCCACTAATTATTTCATCACATAAAGCTTTCGCTGTGTATTGCGTGGTCTGCTGTAGACGCACTCGCAGGCTTTGTGTATAGGATGCCATCCGCAACAGGTGTGAAATGCTTAGGTCAACACTTTGAGCGCGCGCCGACTTTGAATAGGGTAAGCGCATAGTTTCACAGACAGTGGAAAAAAGAAGACGTGAAAAAGGTAGGCAAAATACTTCATCGTTAGTTTATTAAGATATTATTTAAAAATGAATATTATTGCTGCGAAATTGAAGTAGTATATAATGTAAAATTAACATACACGTGGAATCTTTAGCGAGACACAAATTTAGCAATATTTTACATAAGATATTTGCCTTTTTGGGCTATTTTTTTTTTTTCTCCTTATAAATCATTTTGTATTTGATGAAACAGAAAAACATAAATAATCTTCATGACACAGGAATAATCGAAAAATCAAACAAATATTGGACCTCTGCTCAGAGGTCAATAGCTCTTTAGGTGAATTTTTGTATGTCCCATTAAATATACATTTTTCTTGTATTTCTTAAAAACACAAGAAATAAAAGTGAAATTAGGCTTTCTTTTCCTTCGTCTAAGTGAACCGTGCAAATATAAAGCAACAAATTTCTATTCGATACGTAATCGACAAAGATAAGGACATGTTTGGTGTCGCGACATGTCGAAATCACTAAAGGCCTTCTTAATTTGTTGCGACATGACTTTACGACTAACCGAGCATTGCGAACAATTAGTAACGTGTTATGTTTTGTAAAGTTCTCACATACCATGCATTGTTGCAATTAAATTAGAACATTTCAATCTCAAGATATTTCAAGTTGAAAACGGTCAACAAATCTCATTCTGTTACTTTTTAAGTACAATCTTTGGTTTTGATTAAAACCCATGTTTTCACCCTTTCTGGCTACCTGCACTTTAAAACTCTCTCATAGTCTTATTGTCCGTTTTCTTACCTTTCCAACGACACCAAACTCGTCTAAATCCAATAATAAATAAGAGAGTTATGAGCTTCGGAAAATTCCACTATTTCCTTTACTATGACTTCTATCCATGACTTTCACTTTCACTTTCTTTGACCTAATTCCGGCATGACCTAATTCCGGCAACTTCGTTTTGTGCCCATACCCTAACCCTAACCCTAACCCTACTAACCCTAACCCTAACACTAACCCTAACCCCACTAACCCTAACCCTAACCCTAACCCTAACCCCACTAACCCTAACCCTAACCCCACTAACCCTAACCCCACTAACCCTAACCCTAACCCCCACTAACCCTAACCCTAACTTCCACTAACTCTAACCCCCATTAACCCTAACCCCCACTTACCCTAACCCTACCCCCCACTAATCCTGACTTTAACCCCTGCAAACACTTACTTTTCGTTTTTTGCTCATATCTTTCGACAGACTGCTCCGATGTTAACGTTCTTGGTGTCGCTGGAAAGGTCTTGAAGAGCTCTTTACGATGATGTCATGAACTTGTCAGTTCAGAGAGCAGAAAGTTGAATAACAAGCGATTTTCTTAATATGCTTGCAAACGGCAGAAGATCTTTATTTCGTTATGGATTTTCAAGTTCTTGGGCTTGTCAGAAAGCTCTTGACAACGTCTATCCATAGCCGTAACGGTCAGAACCATTAACGACTTTTAACGAGGCTTTCTAGAGTAGATGTGGCCTAGGTGTACCCACGCTGCATACACAGACATCTTTCAACCCTCGCAACTTTTTTTCGTTTTTAACCTTTAACAACCATCTTCGGATCGTGGACAGAACTTGCCAAGACCTTTCTAATGACACCAAGCGTTTGAAAATCGCATGAAAACTAAGAGAGATACGGACCTTTTAATTTGGCGTCAATTTGCCACCCCTTCTGAGCAGTTTTTGGTCAATTCAGAGAGAAGGATTGAGGTAGGGATTTCTAGACCTACTTGACCTTTCATGGGAAGAGGAGTTTCCTTTCGACCCAAATTTTCGACTTCCGCCGACGTCGCCTTCCGGTCCATCCGGCGTTACAGCACATTTTCTTCAAATACCCATAGGTTGAACGCCCTTGCAGCACTGAGGCTGAGCTTTGGTATGTGGATTCCTTGACCTCTACACAACTTTCGAAATACAAGCATTTGGGGGTCTAGCTCGCACCGTTTTCCAGTTACAAGCCGAAAAAGAACTTGGTGCAAAACGGAAATTCGAATTCATTCCCAGCCAAATCCCTTTTCTCGGCACTTGAAAAGTTCTCATTGAGACTTCCTCAGCAACGTCCGGGTTGTCGAGATCTGACCACGATAACCCGTCTAACCCCTCTTTCAAATTTTCCAAGACTTTGGTACATTTTCCTCATCTTTAGTCTTTCATATCTTAAGAGAGAGAAACTATTTTTGCTTACTCTTTGTGGCTTCTAGGAGTCCCTCTTGAGGTCTATTACTGACATAAATTTGGTGTTTCAATTTCCTTTACTGTTACTTCTATTCATGACATGACAAGAAAAGACAACTCAGAGAGATGAAAAAATCCACTTTAATCTTTGTACATTAAATTATCAAGACATCAGCGCGGGTTAAAAGCTAGTGCAGTCCACTAATTATTTCATCACATAAAGCTTTCGCTGTGTATTGCGTGGTCTGCTGTAGACGCACTCGCAGGCTTTGTGTATAGGATGCCATCCGCAACAGGTGTGAAATGCTTAGGTCAACACTTTGAGCGCGCGCCGACTTTGAATAGGGTAAGCGCATAGTTTCACAGACAGTGGAAAAAAGAAGACGTGAAAAAGGTAGGCAAAATACTTCATCGTTAGTTTATTAAGATATTATTTAAAAATGAATATTATTGCTGCGAAATTGAAGTAGTATATAATGTAAAATTAACATACACGTGGAATCTTTAGCGAGACACAAATTTAGCAATATTTTACATAAGATATTTGCCTTTTTGGGCTATTTTTTTTTTTTCTCCTTATAAATCATTTTGTATTTGATGAAACAGAAAAACATAAATAATCTTCATGACACAGGAATAATCGAAAAATCAAACAAATATTGGACCTCTGCTCAGAGGTCAATAGCTCTTTAGGTGAATTTTTGTATGTCCCATTAAATATACATTTTTCTTGTATTTCTTAAAAACACAAGAAATAAAAGTGAAATTAGGCTTTCTTTTCCTTCGTCTAAGTGAACCGTGCAAATATAAAGCAACAAATTTCTATTCGATACGTAATCGACAAAGATAAGGACATGTTTGGTGTCGCGACATGTCGAAATCACTAAAGGCCTTCTTAATTTGTTGCGACATGACTTTACGACTAACCGAGCATTGCGAACAATTAGTAACGTGTTATGTTTTGTAAAGTTCTCACATACCATGCATTGTTGCAATTAAATTAGAACATTTCAATCTCAAGATATTTCAAGTTGAAAACGGTCAACAAATCTCATTCTGTTACTTTTTAAGTACAATCTTTGGTTTTGATTAAAACCCATGTTTTCACCCTTTCTGGCTACCTGCACTTTAAAACTCTCTCATAGTCTTATTGTCCGTTTTCTTACCTTTCCAACGACACCAAACTCGTCTAAATCCAATAATAAATAAGAGAGTTATGAGCTTCGGAAAATTCCACTATTTCCTTTACTATGACTTCTATCCATGACTTTCACTTTCACTTTCTTTGACCTAATTCCGGCATGACCTAATTCCGGCAACTTCGTTTTGTGCCCATACCCTAACCCTAACCCTAACCCTACTAACCCTAACCCTAACACTAACCCTAACCCCACTAACCCTAACCCTAACCCTAACCCTAACCCCACTAACCCTAACCCTAACCCCACTAACCCTAACCCCACTAACCCTAACCCTAACCCCCACTAACCCTAACCCTAACTTCCACTAACTCTAACCCCCATTAACCCTAACCCCCACTTACCCTAACCCTACCCCCCACTAATCCTGACTTTAACCCCTGCAAACACTTACTTTTCGTTTTTTGCTCATATCTTTCGACAGACTGCTCCGATGTTAACGTTCTTGGTGTCGCTGGAAAGGTCTTGAAGAGCTCTTTACGATGATGTCATGAACTTGTCAGTTCAGAGAGCAGAAAGTTGAATAACAAGCGATTTTCTTAATATGCTTGCAAACGGCAGAAGATCTTTATTTCGTTATGGATTTTCAAGTTCTTGGGCTTGTCAGAAAGCTCTTGACAACGTCTATCCATAGCCGTAACGGTCAGAACCATTAACGACTTTTAACGAGGCTTTCTAGAGTAGATGTGGCCTAGGTGTACCCACGCTGCATACACAGACATCTTTCAACCCTCGCAACTTTTTTTCGTTTTTAACCTTTAACAACCATCTTCGGATCGTGGACAGAACTTGCCAAGACCTTTCTAATGACACCAAGCGTTTGAAAATCGCATGAAAACTAAGAGAGATACGGACCTTTTAATTTGGCGTCAATTTGCCACCCCTTCTGAGCAGTTTTTGGTCAATTCAGAGAGAAGGATTGAGGTAGGGATTTCTAGACCTACTTGACCTTTCATGGGAAGAGGAGTTTCCTTTCGACCCAAATTTTCGACTTCCGCCGACGTCGCCTTCCGGTCCATCCGGCGTTACAGCACATTTTCTTCAAATACCCATAGGTTGAACGCCCTTGCAGCACTGAGGCTGAGCTTTGGTATGTGGATTCCTTGACCTCTACACAACTTTCGAAATACAAGCATTTGGGGGTCTAGCTCGCACCGTTTTCCAGTTACAAGCCGAAAAAGAACTTGGTGCAAAACGGAAATTCGAATTCATTCCCAGCCAAATCCCTTTTCTCGGCACTTGAAAAGTTCTCATTGAGACTTCCTCAGCAACGTCCGGGTTGTCGAGATCTGACCACGATAACCCGTCTAACCCCTCTTTCAAATTTTCCAAGACTTTGGTACATTTTCCTCATCTTTAGTCTTTCATATCTTAAGAGAGAGAAACTATTTTTGCTTACTCTTTGTGGCTTCTAGGAGTCCCTCTTGAGGTCTATTACTGACATAAATTTGGTGTTTCAATTTCCTTTACTGTTACTTCTATTCATGACATGACAAGAAAAGACAACTCAGAGAGATGAAAAAATCCACTTTAATCTTTGTACATTAAATTATCAAGACATCAGCGCGGGTTAAAAGCTAGTGCAGTCCACTAATTATTTCATCACATAAAGCTTTCGCTGTGTATTGCGTGGTCTGCTGTAGACGCACTCGCAGGCTTTGTGTATAGGATGCCATCCGCAACAGGTGTGAAATGCTTAGGTCAACACTTTGAGCGCGCGCCGACTTTGAATAGGGTAAGCGCATAGTTTCACAGACAGTGGAAAAAAGAAGACGTGAAAAAGGTAGGCAAAATACTTCATCGTTAGTTTATTAAGATATTATTTAAAAATGAATATTATTGCTGCGAAATTGAAGTAGTATATAATGTAAAATTAACATACACGTGGAATCTTTAGCGAGACACAAATTTAGCAATATTTTACATAAGATATTTGCCTTTTTGGGCTATTTTTTTTTTTTTCTCCTTATAAATCATTTTGTATTTGATGAAACAGAAAAACATAAATAATCTTCATGACACAGGAATAATCGAAAAATCAAACAAATATTGGACCTCTGCTCAGAGGTCAATAGCTCTTTAGGTGAATTTTTGTATGTCCCATTAAATATACATTTTTCTTGTATTTCTTAAAAACACAAGAAATAAAAGTGAAATTAGGCTTTCTTTTCCTTCGTCTAAGTGAACCGTGCAAATATAAAGCAACAAATTTCTATTCGATACGTAATCGACAAAGATAAGGACATGTTTGGTGTCGCGACATGTCGAAATCACTAAAGGCCTTCTTAATTTGTTGCGACATGACTTTACGACTAACCGAGCATTGCGAACAATTAGTAACGTGTTATGTTTTGTAAAGTTCTCACATACCATGCATTGTTGCAATTAAATTAGAACATTTCAATCTCAAGATATTTCAAGTTGAAAACGGTCAACAAATCTCATTCTGTTACTTTTTAAGTACAATCTTTGGTTTTAATTAAAACCCATGTTTTCACCCTTTCTGGCTACCTGCACTTTAAAACTCTCTCATAGTCTTATTGTCCGTTTTCTTACCTTTCCAACGACACCAAACTCGTCTAAATCCAATAATAAATAAGAGAGTTATGAGCTTCGGAAAATTCCACTATTTCCTTTACTATGACTTCTATCCATGACTTTCACTTTCACTTTCTTTGACCTAATTCCGGCATGACCTAATTCCGGCAACTTCGTTTTGTGCCCATACCCTAACCCTAACCCTAACCCTAACCCTAACCCCACTAACCCTAACCCCATTAACCCTAACCCTAACCCTAACCCTAACCCTAACCCTAACCCCACTAACCCTAACCCCATTAACCCTAACCCCACTAACCCCACTAACCCTAACCCCACTAACCCCACTTACCCCACTAACCCTAACCCTTACCCTAACACTAACCCTAACCATAACCCCCACTAACCCTGACTTTAACCCCCTGCAAACACTTACTTTTTGTTTTTTGCCCATATCTTTTGACAGACTGCTCCGATGTCAATGTTCTTGGTGTCGTTGGAAAGGTCTTGAAGAGCTCTTTACGCTGATGTCATGAACTTGTCGGTTGAGAGAGCACAAAGTAGAATTACAGGCGATTTTCTTTTATATGCTTGCAAACGGCAGAAGATCTTTATTGCGTTATGCATTTTCAAGATCTTAGGCTTGGCCGAAAGCTCTTGACAACATCTATCCATAGCCATAACGCTCAGAACAATTAGCCACTTTTCTTGAGGCTTTCTAGAGCAGATATTGCCTAGGTGTACCCACGCTGCATACACAGACATCTTTCAACCCTCGCAACTTTTTTTTTTCGTTTTAAACCTTTAACAACCATCTTCGGATCGTTGACAGAACCTGCCAAGACCTTTCTAATAACACCAAGCGTTTGAAAATCGCATGAAAACTAAGAGAAATACGAACCTGTCAATTTGGCGTCAATTTGCCACCCCTTCTGAGCACTTTTTGGTCATTTCAGAGAGAGAAGGATTGAGGTAGGGATTTCAAGACCTACTTGACCTTTCATGGGAAGAGGAGTTCCCTTTCGACCCAAACTTTCGACTTCCGCCGACGTCGCCTTCCGGTCCATCCGGCGTTACAGCACATTTTCTTCAAATGCCCATAGGTTGCATGCCCTTGGAGCTATGAGGCTGAGCTTTGGTATATGCATTCCTTGAAGTCTTCTTAATCTTTTACGTACTGGTTTAGGGCCTTTATCTCGCACCCTTTCCGCGCTATCAGCCGGAAAAGAACTTAGCGCGGAACGCAAGTTTACCTCGTCTCCGAGCATAACCGCTTTTCTGGGCACTTGAAAAGTACTCACCGAGACCTCCTCAGCAACGTCCAGGTTGTCTGGAGCTGACCACAAAAAACCGTCCAACCCCTCTCTCAGATTTTCTAAGACTTTTGTATATTTTCCGCATGTTTAGTCATTAATATCTTTAGAGGGAGAAAGTATTTCTGCTAACTCTTTGCAGCTTCTAGGAGTCCCTATCGAAGTGTATTACTGACATAAATTTGGTGTTTCAGTTTCCTTTACTGTTACTTCTATTCATGACATGAAAAGAAAAGACAAATCAGACAGATGAAAAAATCCGCTTTAATCTTTGTACATTTCAATTATCAAGACATCAGCGCGGGTTAAAAACTAGTGCAGTCCACTAATTATTTCATCACATAAAGCTTTCGCTGTGTATAGCGTGGTCCGCTGTAGACGCACTCGCAGGCTTTGTGTATGCCATCCGCAACAGGTGTGAAATGCTTAGGTCAACACTTTGAGCGCGCGCTGACTCTTAAAAGAGGGTAAGCGCATAGTTTCACAGACGGTGGAAAAAAGAAGACGTGGAAAAAGGTAGACAAAATACTTCATCGCTAGGTTATTAAGATATTATTTAAAAATGAATATTAATTGTTGCGAAATTGAAGTTGTATATAATGTAGAATTAACATACAAGTGGAATCTTTAGCGAGACACCAATTTATCAATTTTTTTTAACCCCAGGGTTACATAGATATTTGCCTTTTTGGGCTATTTTTTTTTTCTCTCCTTATAAATCATTTTGTATTTGATGAAACAGAAAAAACATAAATAATCTTCATGACACAGGAATAATCGAAAAATCAAACAAATATTGGACCTCTGCTCAGAGGTCAATAGCATTTTAGGTATTTTAGGTATTTTTGTATGTCCCATTAAATATACATTTTTCTTGTATTTCTTAAAAACACAAGAAATAAAAGTGAAATTAGGCTTTCTTTTCCTTCGTCTAAGTTAACCGTGCAATTATAAAGCAACAAATTTCTATTCGATACGTAATCGACAAAGATAAGGACATGTCTGATGTCGCGACATGTCGAAATCACTAAAGGCCTTCTGAATTTGTTGCGACATGATTTTTCGACTAACCGAGTGTTGCGAACAATTAAGAACATGTTGAATTTTGTTTATTCAATGCATTTCCTATTTTGTTTCTATTATATAAGGACATAAAGTTCACAAATTGATTAAAGTTACATTTTACACTTTCTAAACCCCAAAGTGAAATTTATATTTCCCTTTTTGGCTAATTTTTGCTTATTATTCAATTTATATTTGAAAGTAGAAGAAAATCAACCTTTATTTAATATGAATAACCTGAACTTAGAGAAAATATTTCACAGCTTCCCTCCAAATGACCTCTGCTCAGAGGTAAGCAGCATTGAAGGTGAAATTTTCTAAGTCCTTACAAAATTCCATTTTTCTTGTATTTCTTAAAAATACAGGGAATTTAACTAAGATTGAGCTTGTTTTTTCTTCGTCTAAGTTAACCGTACAAATGTAAAGCAAAAAAAACTTCAGCTTGATACGTAATCGACAAAAATAGGGGCCAATCAGGAGTCGCGACATCTCGAAATTACTTAAGTGGCCCTTGTTCAGTTGCGACATGATTTTTCGACTAAAAGAGTGTTGCGGACAGTTAGAATCAAGCTATATTTAGTTCATTCAACACATATTCTACTTTGTTGCTATTATAACAGTGCATAAAGTTCACAAAATATTTCAGTTACATTTTACACTTTCTAACCTCAGGTTTAAGAAAATTCATTTATACTGTATTTTTTAAAGAATACATGTAAATAAAACAAAATGAAGTTTGTCTCTTCTTTGTCTAAGTTAACCGTATAGGTATAAATAAAAATATTCAAGTTCTGTACGTAATCAACAGAAATAAGGACAAATCAGGTGTCGCGACATGTCGAAATCACTAAAATCATTCTTCGGAGGTTGCGACATCATTTTTCAACTAACCAAGTATTGCGAACAATTAGAAATATGATATACCTTGTTAAGTTCTCACATACTATACCTTTTTTCAATTTAGATAGCAAATAAAATTCAGAAAATGATTAAGTTACATTTTACACTTTCTGACCCCAGGGTTATAATATACATTCTCTTTTTGGCTATTTATTCTTATTACTCATTTCATATTTTATATTACAGGTAAATCAGCCTTCATTGAATATGAATAACCAGAAAGAAAAAAAAAAGAAAGAAATATTTGACGGCTTCCCTCCAAATGACCTCTGCTCAGAGGTAAGTAGCATTGAAGTTGAATTTTTCCAAGTCCCAACAATAGACATTTTTCTTGTATTTCTCTTATATATAGGGAATTACAGTGAAATTAGACTTCAATTTCCTTCGACTTACTTAACCGTACAAATATAAAGCAAAAAACATTTATTTCATACGTAATCGACAAAAATTAGGACATATCTGCTGTCGCGACATGTCGAAATCACTTCAGTCATTCTTGAATTGTTGCGACTTGATTTTTCGACTAACCCAGTATTGCAAAACAGTTAGAAACATGTTATATTTTGTAAATTCAAGACATATTCTACTTTGTTTTACTTCAATCAGTACTTAAAGTTACTAAAATGATTATGTTACATTTTACACTTTCTAACCCCAGATTTAAGAAAATCCATTTCTATAGAATTATTTGGACAAATACAGGAAAATGAAGTAAAATTAAGTTTCTTTCTTCCTTGTCTAAGTTAACCGTACAAGTATGAATAAAAAAAATAAAGTTCTGTACGTAATCAACCAAAATAACTACAAATCAGGAGTCGCGACATGTCGATATCACTTCAGTCAATCTTTTTTAGCCCCGACATGATTTTTACGACTAACTGAGTATTGCAAACAAATAGATGCATGTTACATTTTACACTTTCGAACCCCAGGGTTAGATATTTATTTTTGTACATTTTCTGCATGTTCAGTCATTAATATCTTTTGAGGGAGAAAGTATTTCTACTAACTCTTTGCAGCTTCTAGGAGTCCCGATCGGGGTGTATCACTGACACAAGTGCGGTTTGTCGATTGCATGCCATTCTCCAGATATGGGAGGTTGAAAATGGTCCAAAATTCTCAATTTCTCACTTTCTAAGCACAATCTTTGGTGTAAATTAAATGCCACCTTTTCTTCCTTTTCCTTGCACCTGGGTTTAATGCCTCTGACTCAGTCATGTTGTCCGTCTTCTTAGCTTTCCAACGACACCAAACTCGTCTTAATCCGATGATAAATAAGAAAGTTATGAGCTTCGGAAAATTCCACTATTTCCTTTCCTATTACTTCTATCCCTGACTTTCACTTTCACTTTCATTTGACCTAGATAGTTCATGACCTAGATAGTTCATCTTCGTTTTGTACCTATACCCTACTAACCCCTAACCCCACTAACCCTAACCCCACTAACCCTAACCCCATTAACCCTAACCCCACTAACCCTAACCCTAACCCCACTAACCCTAACCCCACTAACCCTACTAACCCTAACCCCACTAACCCTAACCCTGACCCTAACCCCCAATAACACTAACCCCATTAACCCTAACCCCACTAACCCTAACCCTAACCCCACTAACCCTACTAACCCTAACCCCACTAACCCTAACCCCATTAACCCTAACCCCACTAACCCTACTAACCCTAACCCCACTAACCCTAACCCTGACCCTAACCCCCAATAACACTAACCCCATTAACCCTAACCCCACTAACCCTAACCCTAACCCCACTAACCCTAACCCCACTAACCCTACTAACCCTAACCCCACTAACCCTAACCCCATTAACCCTAACCCCACTAACCCCACTAACCCTAACCCCACTAACCCCACTTACCCCACTAACCCTAACCCTAACCCTTACCCTAACACTAACCCTAACCATAACCCCCACTAACCCTGACTTTAACCCCCTGCAAACACTTACTTTTTGTTTTTTGCCCATATCTTTTGACAGACTGCTCCGATGTCAATGTTCTTGGTGTCGTTGGAAAGGTCTTGAAGAGCTCTTTACGCTGATGTCATGAACTTGTCGGTTGAGAGAGCACAAAGTAGAATTACAGGCGATTTTCTTTTATATGCTTGCAAACGGCAGAAGATCTTTATTGCGTTATGCATTTTCAAGATCTTAGGCTTGGCCGAAAGCTCTTGACAACATCTATCCATAGCCATAACGCTCAGAACAATTAGCCACTTTTCTTGAGGCTTTCTAGAGCAGATATTGCCTAGGTGTACCCACGCTGCATACACAGACATCTTTCAACCCTCGCAACTTTTTTTTTTCGTTTTAAACCTTTAACAACCATCTTCGGATCGTTGACAGAACCTGCCAAGACCTTTCTAATAACACCAAGCGTTTGAAAATCGCATGAAAACTAAGAGAAATACGAACCTGTCAATTTGGCGTCAATTTGCCACCCCTTCTGAGCACTTTTTGGTCATTTCAGAGAGAGAAGGATTGAGGTAGGGATTTCAAGACCTACTTGACCTTTCATGGGAAGAGGAGTTCCCTTTCGACCCAAACTTTCGACTTCCGCCGACGTCGCCTTCCGGTCCATCCGGCGTTACAGCACATTTTCTTCAAATGCCCATAGGTTGCATGCCCTTGGAGCTATGAGGCTGAGCTTTGGTATATGCATTCCTTGAAGTCTTCTTAATCTTTTACGTACTGGTTTAGGGCCTTTATCTCGCACCCTTTCCGCGCTATCAGCCGGAAAAGAACTTAGCGCGGAACGCAAGTTTACCTCGTCTCCGAGCATAACCGCTTTTCTGGGCACTTGAAAAGTACTCACCGAGACCTCCTCAGCAACGTCCAGGTTGTCTGGAGCTGACCACAAAAAACCGTCCAACCCCTCTCTCAGATTTTCTAAGACTTTTGTATATTTTCCGCATGTTTAGTCATTAATATCTTTAGAGGGAGAAAGTATTTCTGCTAACTCTTTGCAGCTTCTAGGAGTCCCTATCGAAGTGTATTACTGACATAAATTTGGTGTTTCAGTTTCCTTTACTGTTACTTCTATTCATGACATGAAAAGAAAAGACAAATCAGACAGATGAAAAAATCCGCTTTAATCTTTGTACATTTCAATTATCAAGACATCAGCGCGGGTTAAAAACTAGTGCAGTCCACTAATTATTTCATCACATAAAGCTTTCGCTGTGTATAGCGTGGTCCGCTGTAGACGCACTCGCAGGCTTTGTGTATGCCATCCGCAACAGGTGTGAAATGCTTAGGTCAACACTTTGAGCGCGCGCTGACTCTTAAAAGAGGGTAAGCGCATAGTTTCACAGACGGTGGAAAAAAGAAGACGTGGAAAAAGGTAGACAAAATACTTCATCGCTAGGTTATTAAGATATTATTTAAAAATGAATATTAATTGTTGCGAAATTGAAGTTGTATATAATGTAGAATTAACATACAAGTGGAATCTTTAGCGAGACACCAATTTATCAATTTTTTTTAACCCCAGGGTTACATAGATATTTGCCTTTTTGGGCTATTTTTTTTTTCTCTCCTTATAAATCATTTTGTATTTGATGAAACAGAAAAAACATAAATAATCTTCATGACACAGGAATAATCGAAAAATCAAACAAATATTGGACCTCTGCTCAGAGGTCAATAGCATTTTAGGTATTTTAGGTATTTTTGTATGTCCCATTAAATATACATTTTTCTTGTATTTCTTAAAAACACAAGAAATAAAAGTGAAATTAGGCTTTCTTTTCCTTCGTCTAAGTTAACTGTGCAATTATAAAGCAACAAATTTCTATTCGATACGTAATCGACAAAGATAAGGACATGTCTGATGTCGCGACATGTCGAAATCACTAAAGGCCTTCTGAATTTGTTGCGACATGATTTTTCGACTAACCGAGTGTTGCGAACAATTAAGAACATGTTGAATTTTGTTTATTCAATGCATTTCCTATTTTGTTTCTATTATATAAGGACATAAAGTTCACAAATTGATTAAAGTTACATTTTACACTTTCTAAACCCCAAAGTGAAATTTATATTTCCCTTTTTGGCTAATTTTTGCTTATTATTCAATTTATATTTGAAAGTAGAAGAAAATCAACCTTTATTTAATATGAATAACCTGAACTTAGAGAAAATATTTCACAGCTTCCCTCCAAATGACCTCTGCTCAGAGGTAAGCAGCATTGAAGGTGAAATTTTCTAAGTCCTTACAAAATTCCATTTTTCTTGTATTTCTTAAAAATACAGGGAATTTAACTAAGATTGAGCTTGTTTTTTCTTCGTCTAAGTTAACCGTACAAATGTAAAGCAAAAAAAACTTCAGCTTGATACGTAATCGACAAAAATAGGGGCCAATCAGGAGTCGCGACATCTCGAAATAACTTAAGTGGCCCTTGTTCAGTTGCGACATGATTTTTCGACTAAAAGAGTGTTGCGGACAGTTAGAATCAAGCTATATTTAGTTCATTCAACACATATTCTACTTTGTTGCTATTATAACAGTGCATAAAGTTCACAAAATATTTCAGTTACATTTTACACTTTCTAACCTCAGGTTTAAGAAAATTCATTTATACTGTATTTTTTAAAGAATACATGTAAATAAAACAAAATGAAGTTTGTCTCTTCTTTGTCTAAGTTAACCGTATAGGTATAAATAAAAATATTCAAGTTCTGTACGTAATCAACAGAAATAAGGACAAATCAGGTGTCGCGACATGTCGAAATCACTAAAATCATTCTTCGGAGGTTGCGACATCATTTTTCAACTAACCAAGTATTGCGAACAATTAGAAATATGATATACCTTGTTAAGTTCTCACATACTATACCTTTTTTCAATTTAGATAGCAAATAAAATTCAGAAAATGATTAAGTTACATTTTACACTTTCTGACCCCAGGGTTATAATATACATTCTCTTTTTGGCTATTTATTCTTATTACTCATTTCATATTTTATATTACAGGTAAATCAGCCTTCATTGAATATGAATAACCAGAAAGAAAAAAAAAAGAAAGAAATATTTGACGGCTTCCCTCCAAATGACCTCTGCTCAGAGGTAAGTAGCATTGAAGTTGAATTTTTCCAAGTCCCAACAATAGACATTTTTCTTGTATTTCTCTTATATATAGGGAATTACAGTGAAATTAGACTTCAATTTCCTTCGACTTACTTAACCGTACAAATATAAAGCAAAAAACATTTATTTCATACGTAATCGACAAAAATTAGGACATATCTGCTGTCGCGACATGTCGAAATCACTTCAGTCATTCTTGAATTGTTGCGACTTGATTTTTCGACTAACCCAGTATTGCAAAACAGTTAGAAACATGTTATATTTTGTAAATTCAAGACATATTCTACTTTGTTTTACTTCAATCAGTACTTAAAGTTACTAAAATGATTATGTTACATTTTACACTTTCTAACCCCAGATTTAAGAAAATCCATTTCTATAGAATTATTTGGACAAATACAGGAAAATGAAGTAAAATTAAGTTTCTTTCTTCCTTGTCTAAGTTAACCGTACAAGTATGAATAAAAAAAATAAAGTTCTGTACGTAATCAACCAAAATAACTACAAATCAGGAGTCGCGACATGTCGATATCACTTCAGTCAATCTTTTTTAGCCCCGACATGATTTTTACGACTAACTGAGTATTGCAAACAAATAGATGCATGTTACATTTTACACTTTCGAACCCCAGGGTTAGATATTTATTTTTGTACATTTTCTGCATGTTCAGTCATTAATATCTTTTGAGGGAGAAAGTATTTCTACTAACTCTTTGCAGCTTCTAGGAGTCCCGATCGGGGTGTATCACTGACACAAGTGCGGTTTGTCGATTGCATGCCATTCTCCAGATATGGGAGGTTGAAAATGGTCCAAAATTCTCAATTTCTCACTTTCTAAGCACAATCTTTGGTGTAAATTAAATGCCACCTTTTCTTCCTTTTCCTTGCACCTGGGTTTAATACCTCTGACTCAGTCATGTTGTCCGTCTTCTTAGCTTTCCAACGACACCAAACTCGTCTTAATCCGATGATAAATAAGAAAGTTATGAGCTTCGGAAAATTCCACTATTTCCTTTCCTATTACTTCTATCCCTGACTTTCACTTTCACTTTCATTTGACCTAGATAGTTCATGACCTAGATAGTTCATCTTCGTTTTGTACCTATACCCTACTAACCCCTAACCCCACTAACCCTAACCCCACTAACCCTAACCCCATTAACCCTAACCCCACTAACCCTAACCCTAACCCCACTAACCCTAACCCCACTAACCCTACTAACCCTAACCCCACTAACCCTAACCCTGACCCTAACCCCCAATAACACTAACCCCATTAACCCTAACCCCACTAACCCTAACCCTAACCCCACTAACCCTACTAACCCTAACCCCACTAACCCTAACCCCATTAACCCTAACCCCACTAACCCTACTAACCCTAACCCCACTAACCCTAACCCTGACCCTAACCCCCAATAACACTAACCCCATTAACCCTAACCCCACTAACCCTAACCCTAACCCCACTAACCCTAACCCCACTAACCCTAACCCCACTAACCCTAACCCCATTAACCCTAACCCCACTAACCCCACTAACCCTAACCCCACTAACCCCACTTACCCCACTAACCCTAACCCTAACCCTTACCCTAACACTAACCCTAACCATAACCCCCACTAACCCTGACTTTAACCCCCTGCAAACACTTACTTTTTGTTTTTTGCCCATATCTTTTGACAGACTGCTCCGATGTCAATGTTCTTGGTGTCGTTGGAAAGGTCTTGAAGAGCTCTTTACGCTGATGTCATGAACTTGTCGGTTGAGAGAGCACAAAGTAGAATTACAGGCGATTTTCTTTTATATGCTTGCAAACGGCAGAAGATCTTTATTGCGTTATGCATTTTCAAGATCTTAGGCTTGGCCGAAAGCTCTTGACAACATCTATCCATAGCCATAACGCTCAGAACAATTAGCCACTTTTCTTGAGGCTTTCTAGAGCAGATATTGCCTAGGTGTACCCACGCTGCATACACAGACATCTTTCAACCCTCGCAACTTTTTTTTTTCGTTTTAAACCTTTAACAACCATCTTCGGATCGTTGACAGAACCTGCCAAGACCTTTCTAATAACACCAAGCGTTTGAAAATCGCATGAAAACTAAGAGAAATACGAACCTGTCAATTTGGCGTCAATTTGCCACCCCTTCTGAGCACTTTTTGGTCATTTCAGAGAGAGAAGGATTGAGGTAGGGATTTCAAGACCTACTTGACCTTTCATGGGAAGAGGAGTTCCCTTTCGACCCAAACTTTCGACTTCCGCCGACGTCGCCTTCCGGTCCATCCGGCGTTACAGCACATTTTCTTCAAATGCCCATAGGTTGCATGCCCTTGGAGCTATGAGGCTGAGCTTTGGTATATGCATTCCTTGAAGTCTTCTTAATCTTTTACGTACTGGTTTAGGGCCTTTATCTCGCACCCTTTCCGCGCTATCAGCCGGAAAAGAACTTAGCGCGGAACGCAAGTTTACCTCGTCTCCGAGCATAACCGCTTTTCTGGGCACTTGAAAAGTACTCACCGAGACCTCCTCAGCAACGTCCAGGTTGTCTGGAGCTGACCACAAAAAACCGTCCAACCCCTCTCTCAGATTTTCTAAGACTTTTGTATATTTTCCGCATGTTTAGTCATTAATATCTTTAGAGGGAGAAAGTATTTCTGCTAACTCTTTGCAGCTTCTAGGAGTCCCTATCGAAGTGTATTACTGACATAAATTTGGTGTTTCAGTTTCCTTTACTGTTACTTCTATTCATGACATGAAAAGAAAAGACAAATCAGACAGATGAAAAAATCCGCTTTAATCTTTGTACATTTCAATTATCAAGACATCAGCGCGGGTTAAAAACTAGTGCAGTCCACTAATTATTTCATCACATACAGCTTTCGCTGTGTATAGCGTGGTCCGCTGTAGACGCACTCGCAGGCTTTGTGTATGCCATCCGCAACAGGTGTGAAATGCTTAGGTCAACACTTTGAGCGCGCGCTGACTCTTAAAAGAGGGTAAGCGCATAGTTTCACAGACGGTGGAAAAAAGAAGACGTGGAAAAAGGTAGACAAAATACTTCATCGCTAGGTTATTAAGATATTATTTAAAAATGAATATTAATTGTTGCGAAATTGAAGTTGTATATAATGTAGAATTAACATACAAGTGGAATCTTTAGCGAGACACCAATTTATCAATTTTTTTTAACCCCAGGGTTACATAGATATTTGCCTTTTTGGGCTATTTTTTTTTTCTCTCCTTATAAATCATTTTGTATTTGATGAAACAGAAAAAACATAAATAATCTTCATGACACAGGAATAATCGAAAAATCAAACAAATATTGGACCTCTGCTCAGAGGTCAATAGCATTTTAGGTATTTTAGGTATTTTTGTATGTCCCATTAAATATACATTTTTCTTGTATTTCTTAAAAACACAAGAAATAAAAGTGAAATTAGGCTTTCTTTTCCTTCGTCTAAGTTAACCGTGCAATTATAAAGCAACAAATTTCTATTCGATACGTAATCGACAAAGATAAGGACATGTCTGATGTCGCGACATGTCGAAATCACTAAAGGCCTTCTGAATTTGTTGCGACATGATTTTTCGACTAACCGAGTGTTGCGAACAATTAAGAACATGTTGAATTTTGTTTATTCAATGCATTTCCTATTTTGTTTCTATTATATAAGGACATAAAGTTCACAAATTGATTAAAGTTACATTTTACACTTTCTAAACCCCAAAGTGAAATTTATATTTCCCTTTTTGGCTAATTTTTGCTTATTATTCAATTTATATTTGAAAGTAGAAGAAAATCAACCTTTATTTAATATGAATAACCTGAACTTAGAGAAAATATTTCACAGCTTCCCTCCAAATGACCTCTGCTCAGAGGTAAGCAGCATTGAAGGTGAAATTTTCTAAGTCCTTACAAAATTCCATTTTTCTTGTATTTCTTAAAAATACAGGGAATTTAACTAAGATTGAGCTTGTTTTTTCTTCGTCTAAGTTAACCGTACAAATGTAAAGCAAAAAAAACTTCAGCTTGATACGTAATCGACAAAAATAGGGGCCAATCAGGAGTCGCGACATCTCGAAATTACTTAAGTGGCCCTTGTTCAGTTGCGACATGATTTTTCGACTAAAAGAGTGTTGCGGACAGTTAGAATCAAGCTATATTTAGTTCATTCAACACATATTCTACTTTGTTGCTATTATAACAGTGCATAAAGTTCACAAAATATTTCAGTTACATTTTACACTTTCTAACCTCAGGTTTAAGAAAATTCATTTATACTGTATTTTTTAAAGAATACATGTAAATAAAACAAAATGAAGTTTGTCTCTTCTTTGTCTAAGTTAACCGTATAGGTATAAATAAAAATATTCAAGTTCTGTACGTAATCAACAGAAATAAGGACAAATCAGGTGTCGCGACATGTCGAAATCACTAAAATCATTCTTCGGAGGTTGCGACATCATTTTTCAACTAACCAAGTATTGCGAACAATTAGAAATATGATATACCTTGTTAAGTTCTCACATACTATACCTTTTTTCAATTTAGATAGCAAATAAAATTCAGAAAATGATTAAGTTACATTTTACACTTTCTGACCCCAGGGTTATAATATACATTCTCTTTTTGGCTATTTATTCTTATTACTCATTTCATATTTTATATTACAGGTAAATCAGCCTTCATTGAATATGAATAACCAGAAAGAAAAAAAAAAGAAAGAAATATTTGACGGCTTCCCTCCAAATGACCTCTGCTCAGAGGTAAGTAGCATTGAAGTTGAATTTTTCCAAGTCCCAACAATAGACATTTTTCTTGTATTTCTCTTATATATAGGGAATTACAGTGAAATTAGACTTCAATTTCCTTCGACTTACTTAACCGTACAAATATAAAGCAAAAAACATTTATTTCATACGTAATCGACAAAAATTAGGACATATCTGCTGTCGCGACATGTCGAAATCACTTCAGTCATTCTTGAATTGTTGCGACTTGATTTTTCGACTAACCCAGTATTGCAAAACAGTTAGAAACATGTTATATTTTGTAAATTCAAGACATATTCTACTTTGTTTTACTTCAATCAGTACTTAAAGTTACTAAAATGATTATGTTACATTTTACACTTTCTAACCCCAGATTTAAGAAAATCCATTTCTATAGAATTATTTGGACAAATACAGGAAAATGAAGTAAAATTAAGTTTCTTTCTTCCTTGTCTAAGTTAACCGTACAAGTATGAATAAAAAAAATAAAGTTCTGTACGTAATCAACCAAAATAACTACAAATCAGGAGTCGCGACATGTCGATATCACTTCAGTCAATCTTTTTTAGCCCCGACATGATTTTTACGACTAACTGAGTATTGCAAACAAATAGATGCATGTTACATTTTACACTTTCGAACCCCAGGGTTAGATATTTATTTTTGTACATTTTCTGCATGTTCAGTCATTAATATCTTTTGAGGGAGAAAGTATTTCTACTAACTCTTTGCAGCTTCTAGGAGTCCCGATCGGGGTGTATCACTGACACAAGTGCGGTTTGTCGATTGCATGCCATTCTCCAGATATGGGAGGTTGAAAATGGTCCAAAATTCTCAATTTCTCACTTTCTAAGCACAATCTTTGGTGTAAATTAAATGCCACCTTTTCTTCCTTTTCCTTGCACCTGGGTTTAATGCCTCTGACTCAGTCATGTTGTCCGTCTTCTTAGCTTTCCAACGACACCAAACTCGTCTTAATCCGATGATAAATAAGAAAGTTATGAGCTTCGGAAAATTCCACTATTTCCTTTCCTATTACTTCTATCCCTGACTTTCACTTTCACTTTCATTTGACCTAGATAGTTCATGACCTAGATAGTTCATCTTCGTTTTGTACCTATACCCTACTAACCCCTAACCCCACTAACCCTAACCCCACTAACCCTAACCCCATTAACCCTAACCCCACTAACCCTAACCCTAACCCCACTAACCCTAACCCCACTAACCCTACTAACCCTAACCCCACTAACCCTAACCCTGACCCTAACCCCCAATAACACTAACCCCATTAACCCTAACCCCACTAACCCTAACCCTAACCCCACTAACCCTACTAACCCTAACCCCACTAACCCTAACCCCATTAACCCTAACCCCACTAACCCTACTAACCCTAACCCCACTAACCCTAACCCTGACCCTAACCCCCAATAACACTAACCCCATTAACCCTAACCCCACTAACCCTAACCCTAACCCCACTAACCCTAACCCCACTAACCCTACTAACCCTAACCCCACTAACCCTAACCCCATTAACCCTAACCCCACTAACCCCACTAACCCTAACCCCACTAACCCCACTTACCCCACTAACCCTAACCCTAACCCTTACCCTAACACTAACCCTAACCATAACCCCCACTAACCCTGACTTTAACCCCCTGCAAACACTTACTTTTTGTTTTTTGCCCATATCTTTTGACAGACTGCTCCGATGTCAATGTTCTTGGTGTCGTTGGAAAGGTCTTGAAGAGCTCTTTACGCTGATGTCATGAACTTGTCGGTTGAGAGAGCACAAAGTAGAATTACAGGCGATTTTCTTTTATATGCTTGCAAACGGCAGAAGATCTTTATTGCGTTATGCATTTTCAAGATCTTAGGCTTGGCCGAAAGCTCTTGACAACATCTATCCATAGCCATAACGCTCAGAACAATTAGCCACTTTTCTTGAGGCTTTCTAGAGCAGATATTGCCTAGGTGTACCCACGCTGCATACACAGACATCTTTCAACCCTCGCAACTTTTTTTTTTCGTTTTAAACCTTTAACAACCATCTTCGGATCGTTGACAGAACCTGCCAAGACCTTTCTAATAACACCAAGCGTTTGAAAATCGCATGAAAACTAAGAGAAATACGAACCTGTCAATTTGGCGTCAATTTGCCACCCCTTCTGAGCACTTTTTGGTCATTTCAGAGAGAGAAGGATTGAGGTAGGGATTTCAAGACCTACTTGACCTTTCATGGGAAGAGGAGTTCCCTTTCGACCCAAACTTTCGACTTCCGCCGACGTCGCCTTCCGGTCCATCCGGCGTTACAGCACATTTTCTTCAAATGCCCATAGGTTGCATGCCCTTGGAGCTATGAGGCTGAGCTTTGGTATATGCATTCCTTGAAGTCTTCTTAATCTTTTACGTACTGGTTTAGGGCCTTTATCTCGCACCCTTTCCGCGCTATCAGCCGGAAAAGAACTTAGCGCGGAACGCAAGTTTACCTCGTCTCCGAGCATAACCGCTTTTCTGGGCACTTGAAAAGTACTCACCGAGACCTCCTCAGCAACGTCCAGGTTGTCTGGAGCTGACCACAAAAAACCGTCCAACCCCTCTCTCAGATTTTCTAAGACTTTTGTATATTTTCCGCATGTTTAGTCATTAATATCTTTAGAGGGAGAAAGTATTTCTGCTAACTCTTTGCAGCTTCTAGGAGTCCCTATCGAAGTGTATTACTGACATAAATTTGGTGTTTCAGTTTCCTTTACTGTTACTTCTATTCATGACATGAAAAGAAAAGACAAATCAGACAGATGAAAAAATCCGCTTTAATCTTTGTACATTTCAATTATCAAGACATCAGCGCGGGTTAAAAACTAGTGCAGTCCACTAATTATTTCATCACATAAAGCTTTCGCTGTGTATAGCGTGGTCCGCTGTAGACGCACTCGCAGGCTTTGTGTATGCCATCCGCAACAGGTGTGAAATGCTTAGGTCAACACTTTGAGCGCGCGCTGACTCTTAAAAGAGGGTAAGCGCATAGTTTCACAGACGGTGGAAAAAAGAAGACGTGGAAAAAGGTAGACAAAATACTTCATCGCTAGGTTATTAAGATATTATTTAAAAATGAATATTAATTGTTGCGAAATTGAAGTTGTATATAATGTAGAATTAACATACAAGTGGAATCTTTAGCGAGACACCAATTTATCAATTTTTTTTAACCCCAGGGTTACATAGATATTTGCCTTTTTGGGCTATTTTTTTTTTCTCTCCTTATAAATCATTTTGTATTTGATGAAACAGAAAAAACATAAATAATCTTCATGACACAGGAATAATCGAAAAATCAAACAAATATTGGACCTCTGCTCAGAGGTCAATAGCATTTTAGGTATTTTAGGTATTTTTGTATGTCCCATTAAATATACATTTTTCTTGTATTTCTTAAAAACACAAGAAATAAAAGTGAAATTAGGCTTTCTTTTCCTTCGTCTAAGTTAACCGTGCAATTATAAAGCAACAAATTTCTATTCGATACGTAATCGACAAAGATAAGGACATGTCTGATGTCGCGACATGTCGAAATCACTAAAGGCCTTCTGAATTTGTTGCGACATGATTTTTCGACTAACCGAGTGTTGCGAACAATTAAGAACATGTTGAATTTTGTTTATTCAATGCATTTCCTATTTTGTTTCTATTATATAAGGACATAAAGTTCACAAATTGATTAAAGTTACATTTTACACTTTCTAAACCCCAAAGTGAAATTTATATTTCCCTTTTTGGCTAATTTTTGCTTATTATTCAATTTATATTTGAAAGTAGAAGAAAATCAACCTTTATTTAATATGAATAACCTGAACTTAGAGAAAATATTTCACAGCTTCCCTCCAAATGACCTCTGCTCAGAGGTAAGCAGCATTGAAGGTGAAATTTTCTAAGTCCTTACAAAATTCCATTTTTCTTGTATTTCTTAAAAATACAGGGAATTTAACTAAGATTGAGCTTGTTTTTTCTTCGTCTAAGTTAACCGTACAAATGTAAAGCAAAAAAAACTTCAGCTTGATACGTAATCGACAAAAATAGGGGCCAATCAGGAGTCGCGACATCTCGAAATAACTTAAGTGGCCCTTGTTCAGTTGCGACATGATTTTTCGACTAAAAGAGTGTTGCGGACAGTTAGAATCAAGCTATATTTAGTTCATTCAACACATATTCTACTTTGTTGCTATTATAACAGTGCATAAAGTTCACAAAATATTTCAGTTACATTTTACACTTTCTAACCTCAGGTTTAAGAAAATTCATTTATACTGTATTTTTTAAAGAATACATGTAAATAAAACAAAATGAAGTTTGTCTCTTCTTTGTCTAAGTTAACCGTATAGGTATAAAT
The DNA here is from genome assembly GCF_033153115.1 of Saccostrea echinata. Lineage (NCBI taxonomy): Eukaryota > Metazoa > Mollusca > Bivalvia > Ostreida > Ostreidae > Saccostrea > Saccostrea echinata. Next base: position 7,680,631 of record NW_026889756.1, on the reverse strand, counting down.
AAAAATATTCAAGTTCTGTACGTAATCAACAGAAATAAGGACAAATCAGGTGTCGCGACATGTCGAAATCACTAAAATCATTCTTCGGAGGTTGCGACATCATTTTTCAACTAACCAAGTATTGCGAACAATTAGAAATATGATATACCTTGTTAAGTTCTCACATACTATACCTTTTTTCAATTTAGATAGCAAATAAAATTCAGAAAATGATTAAGTTACATTTTACACTTTCTGACCCCAGGGTTATAATATACATTCTCTTTTTGGCTATTTATTCTTATTACTCATTTCATATTTTATATTACAGGTAAATCAGCCTTCATTGAATATGAATAACCAGAAAGAAAAAAAAAAGAAAGAAATATTTGACGGCTTCCCTCCAAATGACCTCTGCTCAGAGGTAAGTAGCATTGAAGTTGAATTTTTCCAAGTCCCAACAATAGACATTTTTCTTGTATTTCTCTTATATATAGGGAATTACAGTGAAATTAGACTTCAATTTCCTTCGACTTACTTAACCGTACAAATATAAAGCAAAAAACATTTATTTCATACGTAATCGACAAAAATTAGGACATATCTGCTGTCGCGACATGTCGAAATCACTTCAGTCATTCTTGAATTGTTGCGACTTGATTTTTCGACTAACCCAGTATTGCAAAACAGTTAGAAACATGTTATATTTTGTAAATTCAAGACATATTCTACTTTGTTTTACTTCAATCAGTACTTAAAGTTACTAAAATGATTATGTTACATTTTACACTTTCTAACCCCAGATTTAAGAAAATCCATTTCTATAGAATTATTTGGACAAATACAGGAAAATGAAGTAAAATTAAGTTTCTTTCTTCCTTGTCTAAGTTAACCGTACAAGTATGAATAAAAAAAATAAAGTTCTGTACGTAATCAACCAAAATAACTACAAATCAGGAGTCGCGACATGTCGATATCACTTCAGTCAATCTTTTTTAGCCCCGACATGATTTTTACGACTAACTGAGTATTGCAAACAAATAGATGCATGTTACATTTTACACTTTCGAACCCCAGGGTTAGATATTTATTTTTGTACATTTTCTGCATGTTCAGTCATTAATATCTTTTGAGGGAGAAAGTATTTCTACTAACTCTTTGCAGCTTCTAGGAGTCCCGATCGGGGTGTATCACTGACACAAGTGCGGTTTGTCGATTGCATGCCATTCTCCAGATATGGGAGGTTGAAAATGGTCCAAAATTCTCAATTTCTCACTTTCTAAGCACAATCTTTGGTGTAAATTAAATGCCACCTTTTCTTCCTTTTCCTTGCACCTGGGTTTAATACCTCTGACTCAGTCATGTTGTCCGTCTTCTTAGCTTTCCAACGACACCAAACTCGTCTTAATCCGATGATAAATAAGAAAGTTATGAGCTTCGGAAAATTCCACTATTTCCTTTCCTATTACTTCTATCCCTGACTTTCACTTTCACTTTCATTTGACCTAGATAGTTCATGACCTAGATAGTTCATCTTCGTTTTGTACCTATACCCTACTAACCCCTAACCCCACTAACCCTAACCCCACTAACCCTAACCCCATTAACCCTAACCCCACTAACCCTAACCCTAACCCCACTAACCCTAACCCCACTAACCCTACTAACCCTAACCCCACTAACCCTAACCCTGACCCTAACCCCCAATAACACTAACCCCATTAACCCTAACCCCACTAACCCTAACCCTAACCCCACTAACCCTACTAACCCTAACCCCACTAACCCTAACCCCATTAACCCTAACCCCACTAACCCTACTAACCCTAACCCCACTAACCCTAACCCTGACCCTAACCCCCAATAACACTAACCCCATTAACCCTAACCCCACTAACCCTAACCCTAACCCCACTAACCCTAACCCCACTAACCCTAACCCCACTAACCCTACTAACCCTAACCCCACTAACCCTAACCCCATTAACCCTAACCCCACTAACCCCACTAACCCTAACCCCACTAACCCCACTTACCCCACTAACCCTAACCCTAACCCTTACCCTAACACTAACCCTAACCATAACCCCCACTAACCCTGACTTTAACCCCCTGCAAACACTTACTTTTTGTTTTTTGCCCATATCTTTTGACAGACTGCTCCGATGTCAATGTTCTTGGTGTCGTTGGAAAGGTCTTGAAGAGCTCTTTACGCTGATGTCATGAACTTGTCGGTTGAGAGAGCACAAAGTAGAATTACAGGCGATTTTCTTTTATATGCTTGCAAACGGCAGAAGATCTTTATTGCGTTATGCATTTTCAAGATCTTAGGCTTGGCCGAAAGCTCTTGACAACATCTATCCATAGCCATAACGCTCAGAACAATTAGCCACTTTTCTTGAGGCTTTCTAGAGCAGATATTGCCTAGGTGTACCCACGCTGCATACACAGACATCTTTCAACCCTCGCAACTTTTTTTTTTCGTTTTAAACCTTTAACAACCATCTTCGGATCGTTGACAGAACCTGCCAAGACCTTTCTAATAACACCAAGCGTTTGAAAATCGCATGAAAACTAAGAGAAATACGAACCTGTCAATTTGGCGTCAATTTGCCACCCCTTCTGAGCACTTTTTGGTCATTTCAGAGAGAGAAGGATTGAGGTAGGGATTTCAAGACCTACTTGACCTTTCATGGGAAGAGGAGTTCCCTTTCGACCCAAACTTTCGACTTCCGCCGACGTCGCCTTCCGGTCCATCCGGCGTTACAGCACATTTTCTTCAAATGCCCATAGGTTGCATGCCCTTGGAGCTATGAGGCTGAGCTTTGGTATATGCATTCCTTGAAGTCTTCTTAATCTTTTACGTACTGGTTTAGGGCCTTTATCTCGCACCCTTTCCGCGCTATCAGCCGGAAAAGAACTTAGCGCGGAACGCAAGTTTACCTCGTCTCCGAGCATAACCGCTTTTCTGGGCACTTGAAAAGTACTCACCGAGACCTCCTCAGCAACGTCCAGGTTGTCTGGAGCTGACCACAAAAAACCGTCCAACCCCTCTCTCAGATTTTCTAAGACTTTTGTATATTTTCCGCATGTTTAGTCATTAATATCTTTAGAGGGAGAAAGTATTTCTGCTAACTCTTTGCAGCTTCTAGGAGTCCCTATCGAAGTGTATTACTGACATAAATTTGGTGTTTCAGTTTCCTTTACTGTTACTTCTATTCATGACATGAAAAGAAAAGACAAATCAGACAGATGAAAAAATCCGCTTTAATCTTTGTACATTTCAATTATCAAGACATCAGCGCGGGTTAAAAACTAGTGCAGTCCACTAATTATTTCATCACATACAGCTTTCGCTGTGTATAGCGTGGTCCGCTGTAGACGCACTCGCAGGCTTTGTGTATGCCATCCGCAACAGGTGTGAAATGCTTAGGTCAACACTTTGAGCGCGCGCTGACTCTTAAAAGAGGGTAAGCGCATAGTTTCACAGACGGTGGAAAAAAGAAGACGTGGAAAAAGGTAGACAAAATACTTCATCGCTAGGTTATTAAGATATTATTTAAAAATGAATATTAATTGTTGCGAAATTGAAGTTGTATATAATGTAGAATTAACATACAAGTGGAATCTTTAGCGAGACACCAATTTATCAATTTTTTTTAACCCCAGGGTTACATAGATATTTGCCTTTTTGGGCTATTTTTTTTTTCTCTCCTTATAAATCATTTTGTATTTGATGAAACAGAAAAAACATAAATAATCTTCATGACACAGGAATAATCGAAAAATCAAACAAATATTGGACCTCTGCTCAGAGGTCAATAGCATTTTAGGTATTTTAGGTATTTTTGTATGTCCCATTAAATATACATTTTTCTTGTATTTCTTAAAAACACAAGAAATAAAAGTGAAATTAGGCTTTCTTTTCCTTCGTCTAAGTTAACCGTGCAATTATAAAGCAACAAATTTCTATTCGATACGTAATCGACAAAGATAAGGACATGTCTGATGTCGCGACATGTCGAAATCACTAAAGGCCTTCTGAATTTGTTGCGACATGATTTTTCGACTAACCGAGTGTTGCGAACAATTAAGAACATGTTGAATTTTGTTTATTCAATGCATTTCCTATTTTGTTTCTATTATATAAGGACATAAAGTTCACAAATTGATTAAAGTTACATTTTACACTTTCTAAACCCCAAAGTGAAATTTATATTTCCCTTTTTGGCTAATTTTTGCTTATTATTCAATTTATATTTGAAAGTAGAAGAAAATCAACCTTTATTTAATATGAATAACCTGAACTTAGAGAAAATATTTCACAGCTTCCCTCCAAATGACCTCTGCTCAGAGGTAAGCAGCATTGAAGGTGAAATTTTCTAAGTCCTTACAAAATTCCATTTTTCTTGTATTTCTTAAAAATACAGGGAATTTAACTAAGATTGAGCTTGTTTTTTCTTCGTCTAAGTTAACCGTACAAATGTAAAGCAAAAAAAACTTCAGCTTGATACGTAATCGACAAAAATAGGGGCCAATCAGGAGTCGCGACATCTCGAAATAACTTAAGTGGCCCTTGTTCAGTTGCGACATGATTTTTCGACTAAAAGAGTGTTGCGGACAGTTAGAATCAAGCTATATTTAGTTCATTCAACACATATTCTACTTTGTTGCTATTATAACAGTGCATAAAGTTCACAAAATATTTCAGTTACATTTTACACTTTCTAACCTCAGGTTTAAGAAAATTCATTTATACTGTATTTTTTAAAGAATACATGTAAATAAAACAAAATGAAGTTTGTCTCTTCTTTGTCTAAGTTAACCGTATAGGTATAAATAAAAATATTCAAGTTCTGTACGTAATCAACAGAAATAAGGACAAATCAGGTGTCGCGACATGTCGAAATCACTAAAATCATTCTTCGGAGGTTGCGACATCATTTTTCAACTAACCAAGTATTGCGAACAATTAGAAATATGATATACCTTGTTAAGTTCTAACATACTATACCTTTTTTCAATTTAGATAGCAAATAAAATTCAGAAAATGATTAAGTTACATTTTACACTTTCTGACCCCAGGGTTATAATATACATTCTCTTTTTGGCTATTTATTCTTATTACTCATTTCATATTTTATATTACAGGTAAATCAGCCTTCATTGAATATGAATAACCAGAAAGAAAAAAAAAAGAAAGAAATATTTGACGGCTTCCCTCCAAATGACCTCTGCTCAGAGGTAAGTAGCATTGAAGTTGAATTTTTCCAAGTCCCAACAATAGACATTTTTCTTGTATTTCTCTTATATATAGGGAATTACAGTGAAATTAGACTTCAATTTCCTTCGACTTACTTAACCGTACAAATATAAAGCAAAAAACATTTATTTCATACGTAATCGACAAAAATTAGGACATATCTGCTGTCGCGACATGTCGAAATCACTTCAGTCATTCTTGAATTGTTGCGACTTGATTTTTCGACTAACCCAGTATTGCAAAACAGTTAGAAACATGTTATATTTTGTAAATTCAAGACATATTCTACTTTGTTTTACTTCAATCAGTACTTAAAGTTACTAAAATGATTATGTTACATTTTACACTTTCTAACCCCAGATTTAAGAAAATCCATTTCTATAGAATTATTTGGACAAATACAGGAAAATGAAGTAAAATTAAGTTTCTTTCTTCCTTGTCTAAGTTAACCGTACAAGTATGAATAAAAAAAATAAAGTTCTGTACGTAATCAACCAAAATAACTACAAATCAGGAGTCGCGACATGTCGATATCACTTCAGTCAATCTTTTTTAGCCCCGACATGATTTTTACGACTAACTGAGTATTGCAAACAAATAGATGCATGTTACATTTTACACTTTCGAACCCCAGGGTTAGATATTTATTTTTGTACATTTTCTGCATGTTCAGTCATTAATATCTTTTGAGGGAGAAAGTATTTCTACTAACTCTTTGCAGCTTCTAGGAGTCCCGATCGGGGTGTATCACTGACACAAGTGCGGTTTGTCGATTGCATGCCATTCTCCAGATATGGGAGGTTGAAAATGGTCCAAAATTCTCAATTTCTCACTTTCTAAGCACAATCTTTGGTGTAAATTAAATGCCACCTTTTCTTCCTTTTCCTTGCACCTGGGTTTAATGCCTCTGACTCAGTCATGTTGTCCGTCTTCTTAGCTTTCCAACGACACCAAACTCGTCTTAATCCGACGATAAATAAGAAAGTTATGAGCTTCGGAAAATTCCACTATTTCCTTTCCTATTACTTCTATCCCTGACTTTCACTTTCACTTTCATTTGACCTAGATAGTTCATGACCTAGATAGTTCATCTTCGTTTTGTACCTATACCCTACTAACCCTAACCCCACTAACCCTAACCCTGACCCTAACCCCCAATAACACTAACCCCATTAACCCTAACCCCACTAACCCTAACCCTAACCCCACTAACCCTACTAACCCTAACCCCACTAACCCTAACCCCATTAACCCTAACCCCACTAACCCTACTAACCCTAACCCCACTAACCCTAACCCTGACCCTAACCCCCAATAACACTAACCCCATTAACCCTAACCCCACTAACCCTAACCCTAACCCCACTAACCCTAACCCCACTAACCCTACTAACCCTAACCCCACTAACCCTAACCCCATTAACCCTAACCCCACTAACCCCACTAACCCTAACCCCACTAACCCCACTTACCCCACTAACCCTAACCCTTACCCTAACACTAACCCTAACCATAACCCCCACTAACCCTGACTTTAACCCCCTGCAAACACTTACTTTTTGTTTTTTGCCCATATCTTTTGACAGACTGCTCCGATGTCAATGTTCTTGGTGTCGTTGGAAAGGTCTTGAAGAGCTCTTTACGCTGATGTCATGAACTTGTCGGTTGAGAGAGCACAAAGTAGAATTACAGGCGATTTTCTTTTATATGCTTGCAAACGGCAGAAGATCTTTATTGCGTTATGCATTTTCAAGATCTTAGGCTTGGCCGAAAGCTCTTGACAACATCTATCCATAGCCATAACGCTCAGAACAATTAGCCACTTTTCTTGAGGCTTTCTAGAGCAGATATTGCCTAGGTGTACCCACGCTGCATACACAGACATCTTTCAACCCTCGCAACTTTTTTTTTTCGTTTTAAACCTTTAACAACCATCTTCGGATCGTTGACAGAACCTGCCAAGACCTTTCTAATAACACCAAGCGTTTGAAAATCGCATGAAAACTAAGAGAAATACGAACCTGTCAATTTGGCGTCAATTTGCCACCCCTTCTGAGCACTTTTTGGTCATTTCAGAGAGAGAAGGATTGAGGTAGGGATTTCAAGACCTACTTGACCTTTCATGGGAAGAGGAGTTCCCTTTCGACCCAAACTTTCGACTTCCGCCGACGTCGCCTTCCGGTCCATCCGGCGTTACAGCACATTTTCTTCAAATGCCCATAGGTTGCATGCCCTTGGAGCTATGAGGCTGAGCTTTGGTATATGCATTCCTTGAAGTCTTCTTAATCTTTTACGTACTGGTTTAGGGCCTTTATCTCGCACCCTTTCCGCGCTATCAGCCGGAAAAGAACTTAGCGCGGAACGCAAGTTTACCTCGTCTCCGAGCATAACCGCTTTTCTGGGCACTTGAAAAGTACTCACCGAGACCTCCTCAGCAACGTCCAGGTTGTCTGGAGCTGACCACAAAAAACCGTCCAACCCCTCTCTCAGATTTTCTAAGACTTTTGTATATTTTCCGCATGTTTAGTCATTAATATCTTTAGAGGGAGAAAGTATTTCTGCTAACTCTTTGCAGCTTCTAGGAGTCCCTATCGAAGTGTATTACTGACATAAATTTGGTGTTTCAGTTTCCTTTACTGTTACTTCTATTCATGACATGAAAAGAAAAGACAAATCAGACAGATGAAAAAATCCGCTTTAATCTTTGTACATTTCAATTATCAAGACATCAGCGCGGGTTAAAAACTAGTGCAGTCCACTAATTATTTCATCACATACAGCTTTCACTGTGTATAGCGTGGTCCGCTGTAGACGCACTCGCAGGCTTTGTGTATGCCATCCGCAACAGGTGTGAAATGCTTAGGTCAACACTTTGAGCGCGCGCTGACTCTTAAAAGAGGGTAAGCGCATAGTTTCACAGACGGTGGAAAAAAGAAGACGTGGAAAAAGGTAGACAAAATACTTCATCGCTAGGTTATTAAGATATTATTTAAAAATGAATATTAATTGTTGCGAAATTGAAGTTGTATATAATGTAGAATTAACATACAAGTGGAATCTTTAGCGAGACACCAATTTATCAATTTTTTTTAACCCCAGGGTTACATAGATATTTGCCTTTTTGGGCTATTTTTTTTTTTCTCTCCTTATAAATCATTTTGTATTTGATGAAACAGAAAAAACATAAATAATCTTCATGACACAGGAATAATCGAAAAATCAAACAAATATTGGACCTCTGCTCAGAGGTCAATAGCATTTTAGGTATTTTAGGTATTTTTGTATGTCCCATTAAATATACATTTTTCTTGTATTTCTTAAAAACACAAGAAATAAAAGTGAAATTAGGCTTTCTTTTCCTTCGTCTAAGTTAACCGTGCAATTATAAAGCAACAAATTTCTATTCGATACGTAATCGACAAAGATAAGGACATGTCTGATGTCGCGACATGTCGAAATCACTAAAGGCCTTCTGAATTTGTTGCGACATGATTTTTCGACTAACCGAGTGTTGCGAACAATTAAGAACATGTTGAATTTTGTTTATTCAATGCATTTCCTATTTTGTTTCTATTATATAAGGACATAAAGTTCACAAATTGATTAAAGTTACATTTTACACTTTCTAAACCCCAAAGTGAAATTTATATTTCCCTTTTTGGCTAATTTTTGCTTATTATTCAATTTATATTTGAAAGTAGAAGAAAATCAACCTTTATTTAATATGAATAACCTGAACTTAGAGAAAATATTTCACAGCTTCCCTCCAAATGACCTCTGCTCAGAGGTAAGCAGCATTGAAGGTGAAATTTTCTAAGTCCTTACAAAATTCCATTTTTCTTGTATTTCTTAAAAATACAGGGAATTTAACTAAGATTGAGCTTGTTTTTTCTTCGTCTAAGTTAACCGTACAAATGTAAAGCAAAAAAAACTTCAGCTTGATACGTAATCGACAAAAATAGGGGCCAATCAGGAGTCGCGACATCTCGAAATAACTTAAGTGGCCCTTGTTCAGTTGCGACATGATTTTTCGACTAAAAGAGTGTTGCGGACAGTTAGAATCAAGCTATATTTAGTTCATTCAACACATATTCTACTTTGTTGCTATTATAACAGTGCATAAAGTTCACAAAATATTTCAGTTACATTTTACACTTTCTAACCTCAGGTTTAAGAAAATTCATTTATACTGTATTTTTTAAAGAATACATGTAAATAAAACAAAATGAAGTTTGTCTCTTCTTTGTCTAAGTTAACCGTATAGGTATAAATAAAAATATTCAAGTTCTGTACGTAATCAACAGAAATAAGGACAAATCAGGTGTCGCGACATGTCGAAATCACTAAAATCATTCTTCGGAGGTTGCGACATCATTTTTCAACTAACCAAGTATTGCGAACAATTAGAAATATGATATACCTTGTTAAGTTCTCACATACTATACCTTTTTTCAATTTAGATAGCAAATAAAATTCAGAAAATGATTAAGTTACATTTTACACTTTCTGACCCCAGGGTTATAATATACATTCTCTTTTTGGCTATTTATTCTTATTACTCATTTCATATTTTATATTACAGGTAAATCAGCCTTCATTGAATATGAATAACCAGAAAGAAAAAAAAAAGAAAGAAATATTTGACGGCTTCCCTCCAAATGACCTCTGCTCAGAGGTAAGTAGCATTGAAGTTGAATTTTTCCAAGTCCCAACAATAGACATTTTTCTTGTATTTCTCTTATATATAGGGAATTACAGTGAAATTAGACTTCAATTTCCTTCGACTTACTTAACCGTACAAATATAAAGCAAAAAACATTTATTTCATACGTAATCGACAAAAATTAGGACATATCTGCTGTCGCGACATGTCGAAATCACTTCAGTCATTCTTGAATTGTTGCGACTTGATTTTTCGACTAACCCAGTATTGCAAAACAGTTAGAAACATGTTATATTTTGTAAATTCAAGACATATTCTACTTTGTTTTACTTCAATCAGTACTTAAAGTTACTAAAATGATTATGTTACATTTTACACTTTCTAACCCCAGATTTAAGAAAATCCATTTCTATAGAATTATTTGGACAAATACAGGAAAATGAAGTAAAATTAAGTTTCTTTCTTCCTTGTCTAAGTTAACCGTACAAGTATGAATAAAAAAAATAAAGTTCTGTACGTAATCAACCAAAATAACTACAAATCAGGAGTCGCGACATGTCGATATCACTTCAGTCAATCTTTTTTAGCCCCGACATGATTTTTACGACTAACTGAGTATTGCAAACAAATAGATGCATGTTACATTTTACACTTTCGAACCCCAGGGTTAGATATTTATTTTTGTACATTTTCTGCATGTTCAGTCATTAATATCTTTTGAGGGAGAAAGTATTTCTACTAACTCTTTGCAGCTTCTAGGAGTCCCGATCGGGGTGTATCACTGACACAAGTGCGGTTTGTCGATTGCATGCCATTCTCCAGATATGGGAGGTTGAAAATGGTCCAAAATTCTCAATTTCTCACTTTCTAAGCACAATCTTTGGTGTAAATTAAATGCCACCTTTTCTTCCTTTTCCTTGCACCTGGGTTTAATACCTCTGACTCAGTCATGTTGTCCGTCTTCTTAGCTTTCCAACGACACCAAACTCGTCTTAATCCGATGATAAATAAGAAAGTTATGAGCTTCGGAAAATTCCACTATTTCCTTTCCTATTACTTCTATCCCTGATTTTCACTTTCACTTTCATTTGACCTAGATAGTTCATGACCTAGATAGTTCATCTTCGTTTTGTACCTATACCCTACTAACCCCTAACCCCACTAACCCTAACCCCACTAACCCTAACCCCATTAACCCTAACCCCACTAACCCTAACCCTAACCCCACTAACCCTAACCCCACTAACCCTACTAACCCTAACCCCACTAACCCTAACCCTGACCCTAACCCCCAATAACACTAACCCCATTAACCCTAACCCCACTAACCCTAACCCTAACCCCACTAACCCTACTAACCCTAACCCCACTAACCCTAACCCCATTAACCCTAACCCCACTAACCCTACTAACCCTAACCCCACTAACCCTAACCCTGACCCTAACCCCCAATAACACTAACCCCATTAACCCTAACCCCACTAACCCTAACCCTAACCCCACTAACCCTAACCCCACTAACCCTAACCCCACTAACCCTACTAACCCTAACCCCACTAACCCTAACCCCATTAACCCTAACCCCACTAACCCCACTAACCCTAACCCCACTAACCCCACTTACCCCACTAACCCTAACCCTAACCCTTACCCTAACACTAACCCTAACCATAACCCCCACTAACCCTGACTTTAACCCCCTGCAAACACTTACTTTTTGTTTTTTGCCCATATCTTTTGACAGACTGCTCCGATGTCAATGTTCTTGGTGTCGTTGGAAAGGTCTTGAAGAGCTCTTTACGCTGATGTCATGAACTTGTCGGTTGAGAGAGCACAAAGTAGAATTACAGGCGATTTTCTTTTATATGCTTGCAAACGGCAGAAGATCTTTATTGCGTTATGCATTTTCAAGATCTTAGGCTTGGCCGAAAGCTCTTGACAACATCTATCCATAGCCATAACGCTCAGAACAATTAGCCACTTTTCTTGAGGCTTTCTAGAGCAGATATTGCCTAGGTGTACCCACGCTGCATACACAGACATCTTTCAACCCTCGCAACTTTTTTTTTTCGTTTTAAACCTTTAACAACCATCTTCGGATCGTTGACAGAACCTGCCAAGACCTTTCTAATAACACCAAGCGTTTGAAAATCGCATGAAAACTAAGAGAAATACGAACCTGTCAATTTGGCGTCAATTTGCCACCCCTTCTGAGCACTTTTTGGTCATTTCAGAGAGAGAAGGATTGAGGTAGGGATTTCAAGACCTACTTGACCTTTCATGGGAAGAAGTGTTCCCTTTCGACCCAAACTTTCGACTTCCGCCGACGTCGCCTTCCGGTCCATCCGGCGTTACAGCACATTTTCTTCAAATGCCCATAGGTTGCATGCCCTTGGAGCTATGAGGCTGAGCTTTGGTATATGCATTCCTTGAAGTCTTCTTAATCTTTTACGTACTGGTTTAGGGCCTTTATCTCGCACCCTTTCCGCGCTATCAGCCGGAAAAGAACTTAGCGCGGAACGCAAGTTTACCTCGTCTCCGAGCATAACCGCTTTTCTGGGCACTTGAAAAGTACTCACCGAGACCTCCTCAGCAACGTCCAGGTTGTCTGGAGCTGACCACAAAAAACCGTCCAACCCCTCTCTCAGATTTTCTAAGACTTTTGTATATTTTCCGCATGTTTAGTCATTAATATCTTTAGAGGGAGAAAGTATTTCTGCTAACTCTTTGCAGCTTCTAGGAGTCCCTATCGAAGTGTATTACTGACATAAATTTGGTGTTTCAGTTTCCTTTACTGTTACTTCTATTCATGACATGAAAAGAAAAGACAAATCAGACAGATGAAAAAATCCGCTTTAATCTTTGTACATTTCAATTATCAAGACATCAGCGCGGGTTAAAAACTAGTGCAGTCCACTAATTATTTCATCACATACAGCTTTCGCTGTGTATAGCGTGGTCCGCTGTAGACGCACTCGCAGGCTTTGTGTATGCCATCCGCAACAGGTGTGAAATGCTTAGGTCAACACTTTGAGCGCGCGCTGACTCTTAAAAGAGGGTAAGCGCATAGTTTCACAGACGGTGGAAAAAAGAAGACGTGGAAAAAGGTAGACAAAATACTTCATCGCTAGGTTATTAAGATATTATTTAAAAATGAATATTAATTGTTGCGAAATTGAAGTTGTATATAATGTAGAATTAACATACAAGTGGAATCTTTAGCGAGACACCAATTTATCAATTTTTTTTAACCCCAGGGTTACATAGATATTTGCCTTTTTGGGCTATTTTTTTTTTCTCTCCTTATAAATCATTTTGTATTTGATGAAACAGAAAAAACATAAATAATCTTCATGACACAGGAATAATCGAAAAATCAAACAAATATTGGACCTCTGCTCAGAGGTCAATAGCATTTTAGGTATTTTAGGTATTTTTGTATGTCCCATTAAATATACATTTTTCTTGTATTTCTTAAAAACACAAGAAATAAAAGTGAAATTAGGCTTTCTTTTCCTTCGTCTAAGTTAACCGTGCAATTATAAAGCAACAAATTTCTATTCGATACGTAATCGACAAAGATAAGGACATGTCTGATGTCGCGACATGTCGAAATCACTAAAGGCCTTCTGAATTTGTTGCGACATGATTTTTCGACTAACCGAGTGTTGCGAACAATTAAGAACATGTTGAATTTTGTTTATTCAATGCATTTCCTATTTTGTTTCTATTATATAAGGACATAAAGTTCACAAATTGATTAAAGTTACATTTTACACTTTCTAAACCCCAAAGTGAAATTTATATTTCCCTTTTTGGCTAATTTTTGCTTATTATTCAATTTATATTTGAAAGTAGAAGAAAATCAACCTTTATTTAATATGAATAACCTGAACTTAGAGAAAATATTTCACAGCTTCCCTCCAAATGACCTCTGCTCAGAGGTAAGCAGCATTGAAGGTGAAATTTTCTAAGTCCTTACAAAATTCCATTTTTCTTGTATTTCTTAAAAATACAGGGAATTTAACTAAGATTGAGCTTGTTTTTTCTTCGTCTAAGTTAACCGTACAAATGTAAAGCAAAAAAAACTTCAGCTTGATACGTAATCGACAAAAATAGGGGCCAATCAGGAGTCGCGACATCTCGAAATAACTTAAGTGGCCCTTGTTCAGTTGCGACATGATTTTTCGACTAAAAGAGTGTTGCGGACAGTTAGAATCAAGCTATATTTAGTTCATTCAACACATATTCTACTTTGTTGCTATTATAACAGTGCATAAAGTTCACAAAATATTTCAGTTACATTTTACACTTTCTAACCTCAGGTTTAAGAAAATTCATTTATACTGTATTTTTTAAAGAATACATGTAAATAAAACAAAATGAAGTTTGTCTCTTCTTTGTCTAAGTTAACCGTATAGGTATAAATAAAAATATTCAAGTTCTGTACGTAATCAACAGAAATAAGGACAAATCAGGTGTCGCGACATGTCGAAATCACTAAAATCATTCTTCGGAGGTTGCGACATCATTTTTCAACTAACCAAGTATTGCGAACAATTAGAAATATGATATACCTTGTTAAGTTCTCACATACTATACCTTTTTTCAATTTAGATAGCAAATAAAATTCAGAAAATGATTAAGTTACATTTTACACTTTCTGACCCCAGGGTTATAATATACATTCTCTTTTTGGCTATTTATTCTTATTACTCATTTCATATTTTATATTACAGGTAAATCAGCCTTCATTGAATATGAATAACCAGAAAGAAAAAAAAAAGAAAGAAATATTTGACGGCTTCCCTCCAAATGACCTCTGCTCAGAGGTAAGTAGCATTGAAGTTGAATTTTTCCAAGTCCCAACAATAGACATTTTTCTTGTATTTCTCTTATATATAGGGAATTACAGTGAAATTAGACTTCAATTTCCTTCGACTTACTTAACCGTACAAATATAAAGCAAAAAACATTTATTTCATACGTAATCGACAAAAATTAGGACATATCTGCTGTCGCGACATGTCGAAATCACTTCAGTCATTCTTGAATTGTTGCGACTTGATTTTTCGACTAACCCAGTATTGCAAAACAGTTAGAAACATGTTATATTTTGTAAATTCAAGACATATTCTACTTTGTTTTACTTCAATCAGTACTTAAAGTTACTAAAATGATTATGTTACATTTTACACTTTCTAACCCCAGATTTAAGAAAATCCATTTCTATAGAATTATTTGGACAAATACAGGAAAATGAAGTAAAATTAAGTTTCTTTCTTCCTTGTCTAAGTTAACCGTACAAGTATGAATAAAAAAAATAAAGTTCTGTACGTAATCAACCAAAATAACTACAAATCAGGAGTCGCGACATGTCGATATCACTTCAGTCAATCTTTTTTAGCCCCGACATGATTTTTACGACTAACTGAGTATTGCAAACAAATAGATGCATGTTACATTTTACACTTTCGAACCCCAGGGTTAGATATTTATTTTTGTACATTTTCTGCATGTTCAGTCATTAATATCTTTTGAGGGAGAAAGTATTTCTACTAACTCTTTGCAGCTTCTAGGAGTCCCGATCGGGGTGTATCACTGACACAAGTGCGGTTTGTCGATTGCATGCCATTCTCCAGATATGGGAGGTTGAAAATGGTCCAAAATTCTCAATTTCTCACTTTCTAAGCACAATCTTTGGTGTAAATTAAATGCCACCTTTTCTTCCTTTTCCTTGCACCTGGGTTTAATGCCTCTGACTCAGTCATGTTGTCCGTCTTCTTAGCTTTCCAACGACACCAAACTCGTCTTAATCCGACGATAAATAAGAAAGTTATGAGCTTCGGAAAATTCCACTATTTCCTTTCCTATTACTTCTATCCCTGACTTTCACTTTCACTTTCATTTGACCTAGATAGTTCATGACCTAGATAGTTCATCTTCGTTTTGTACCTATACCCTACTAACCCTAACCCCACTAACCCTAACCCTGACCCTAACCCCCAATAACACTAACCCCATTAACCCTAACCCCACTAACCCTAACCCTAACCCCACTAACCCTACTAACCCTAACCCCACTAACCCTAACCCCATTAACCCTAACCCCACTAACCCTACTAACCCTAACCCCACTAACCCTAACCCTGACCCTAACCCCCAATAACACTAACCCCATTAACCCTAACCCCACTAACCCTAACCCTAACCCCACTAACCCTAACCCCACTAACCCTACTAACCCTAACCCCACTAACCCTAACCCCATTAACCCTAACCCCACTAACCCCACTAACCCTAACCCCACTAACCCCACTTACCCCACTAACCCTAACCCTTACCCTAACACTAACCCTAACCATAACCCCCACTAACCCTGACTTTAACCCCCTGCAAACACTTACTTTTTGTTTTTTGCCCATATCTTTTGACAGACTGCTCCGATGTCAATGTTCTTGGTGTCGTTGGAAAGGTCTTGAAGAGCTCTTTACGCTGATGTCATGAACTTGTCGGTTGAGAGAGCACAAAGTAGAATTACAGGCGATTTTCTTTTATATGCTTGCAAACGGCAGAAGATCTTTATTGCGTTATGCATTTTCAAGATCTTAGGCTTGGCCGAAAGCTCTTGACAACATCTATCCATAGCCATAACGCTCAGAACAATTAGCCACTTTTCTTGAGGCTTTCTAGAGCAGATATTGCCTAGGTGTACCCACGCTGCATACACAGACATCTTTCAACCCTCGCAACTTTTTTTTTTCGTTTTAAACCTTTAACAACCATCTTCGGATCGTTGACAGAACCTGCCAAGACCTTTCTAATAACACCAAGCGTTTGAAAATCGCATGAAAACTAAGAGAAATACGAACCTGTCAATTTGGCGTCAATTTGCCACCCCTTCTGAGCACTTTTTGGTCATTTCAGAGAGAGAAGGATTGAGGTAGGGATTTCAAGACCTACTTGACCTTTCATGGGAAGAGGAGTTCCCTTTCGACCCAAACTTTCGACTTCCGCCGACGTCGCCTTCCGGTCCATCCGGCGTTACAGCACATTTTCTTCAAATGCCCATAGGTTGCATGCCCTTGGAGCTATGAGGCTGAGCTTTGGTATATGCATTCCTTGAAGTCTTCTTAATCTTTTACGTACTGGTTTAGGGCCTTTATCTCGCACCCTTTCCGCGCTATCAGCCGGAAAAGAACTTAGCGCGGAACGCAAGTTTACCTCGTCTCCGAGCATAACCGCTTTTCTGGGCACTTGAAAAGTACTCACCGAGACCTCCTCAGCAACGTCCAGGTTGTCTGGAGCTGACCACAAAAAACCGTCCAACCCCTCTCTCAGATTTTCTAAGACTTTTGTATATTTTCCGCATGTTTAGTCATTAATATCTTTAGAGGGAGAAAGTATTTCTGCTAACTCTTTGCAGCTTCTAGGAGTCCCTATCGAAGTGTATTACTGACATAAATTTGGTGTTTCAGTTTCCTTTACTGTTACTTCTATTCATGACATGAAAAGAAAAGACAAATCAGACAGATGAAAAAATCCGCTTTAATCTTTGTACATTTCAATTATCAAGACATCAGCGCGGGTTAAAAACTAGTGCAGTCCACTAATTATTTCATCACATACAGCTTTCGCTGTGTATAGCGTGGTCCGCTGTAGACGCACTCGCAGGCTTTGTGTATGCCATCCGCAACAGGTGTGAAATGCTTAGGTCAACACTTTGAGCGCGCGCTGACTCTTAAAAGAGGGTAAGCGCATAGTTTCACAGACGGTGGAAAAAAGAAGACGTGGAAAAAGGTAGACAAAATACTTCATCGCTAGGTTATTAAGATATTATTTAAAAATGAATATTAATTGTTGCGAAATTGAAGTTGTATATAATGTAGAATTAACATACAAGTGGAATCTTTAGCGAGACACCAATTTATCAATTTTTTTTAACCCCAGGGTTACATAGATATTTGCCTTTTTGGGCTATTTTTTTTTTCTCTCCTTATAAATCATTTTGTATTTGATGAAACAGAAAAAACATAAATAATCTTCATGACACAGGAATAATCGAAAAATCAAACAAATATTGGACCTCTGCTCAGAGGTCAATAGCATTTTAGGTATTTTAGGTATTTTTGTATGTCCCATTAAATATACATTTTTCTTGTATTTCTTAAAAACACAAGAAATAAAAGTGAAATTAGGCTTTCTTTTCCTTCGTCTAAGTTAACCGTGCAATTATAAAGCAACAAATTTCTATTCGATACGTAATCGACAAAGATAAGGACATGTCTGATGTCGCGACATGTCGAAATCACTAAAGGCCTTCTGAATTTGTTGCGACATGATTTTTCGACTAACCGAGTGTTGCGAACAATTAAGAACATGTTGAATTTTGTTTATTCAATGCATTTCCTATTTTGTTTCTATTATATAAGGACATAAAGTTCACAAATTGATTAAAGTTACATTTTACACTTTCTAAACCCCAAAGTGAAATTTATATTTCCCTTTTTGGCTAATTTTTGCTTATTATTCAATTTATATTTGAAAGTAGAAGAAAATCAACCTTTATTTAATATGAATAACCTGAACTTAGAGAAAATATTTCACAGCTTCCCTCCAAATGACCTCTGCTCAGAGGTAAGCAGCATTGAAGGTGAAATTTTCTAAGTCCTTACAAAATTCCATTTTTCTTGTATTTCTTAAAAATACAGGGAATTTAACTAAGATTGAGCTTGTTTTTTCTTCGTCTAAGTTAACCGTACAAATGTAAAGCAAAAAAAACTTCAGCTTGATACGTAATCGACAAAAATAGGGGCCAATCAGGAGTCGCGACATCTCGAAATTACTTAAGTGGCCCTTGTTCAGTTGCGACATGATTTTTCGACTAAAAGAGTGTTGCGGACAGTTAGAATCAAGCTATATTTAGTTCATTCAACACATATTCTACTTTGTTGCTATTATAACAGTGCATAAAGTTCACAAAATATTTCAGTTACATTTTACACTTTCTAACCTCAGGTTTAAGAAAATTCATTTATACTGTATTTTTTAAAGAATACATGTAAATAAAACAAAATGAAGTTTGTCTCTTCTTTGTCTAAGTTAACCGTATAGGTATAAATAAAAATATTCAAGTTCTGTACGTAATCAACAGAAATAAGGACAAATCAGGTGTCGCGACATGTCGAAATCACTAAAATCATTCTTCGGAGGTTGCGACATCATTTTTCAACTAACCAAGTATTGCGAACAATTAGAAATATGATATACCTTGTTAAGTTCTCACATACTATACCTTTTTTCAATTTAGATAGCAAATAAAATTCAGAAAATGATTAAGTTACATTTTACACTTTCTGACCCCAGGGTTATAATATACATTCTCTTTTTGGCTATTTATTCTTATTACTCATTTCATATTTTATATTACAGGTAAATCAGCCTTCATTGAATATGAATAACCAGAAAGAAAAAAAAAAGAAAGAAATATTTGACGGCTTCCCTCCAAATGACCTCTGCTCAGAGGTAAGTAGCATTGAAGTTGAATTTTTCCAAGTCCCAACAATAGACATTTTTCTTGTATTTCTCTTATATATAGGGAATTACAGTGAAATTAGACTTCAATTTCCTTCGACTTACTTAACCGTACAAATATAAAGCAAAAAACATTTATTTCATACGTAATCGACAAAAATTAGGACATATCTGCTGTCGCGACATGTCGAAATCACTTCAGTCATTCTTGAATTGTTGCGACTTGATTTTTCGACTAACCCAGTATTGCAAAACAGTTAGAAACATGTTATATTTTGTAAATTCAAGACATATTCTACTTTGTTTTACTTCAATCAGTACTTAAAGTTACTAAAATGATTATGTTACATTTTACACTTTCTAACCCCAGATTTAAGAAAATCCATTTCTATAGAATTATTTGGACAAATACAGGAAAATGAAGTAAAATTAAGTTTCTTTCTTCCTTGTCTAAGTTAACCGTACAAGTATGAATAAAAAAAATAAAGTTCTGTACGTAATCAACCAAAATAACTACAAATCAGGAGTCGCGACATGTCGATATCACTTCAGTCAATCTTTTTTAGCCCCGACATGATTTTTACGACTAACTGAGTATTGCAAACAAATAGATGCATGTTACATTTTACACTTTCGAACCCCAGGGTTAGATATTTATTTTTGTACATTTTCTGCATGTTCAGTCATTAATATCTTTTGAGGGAGAAAGTATTTCTACTAACTCTTTGCAGCTTCTAGGAGTCCCGATCGGGGTGTATCACTGACACAAGTGCGGTTTGTCGATTGCATGCCATTCTCCAGATATGGGAGGTTGAAAATGGTCCAAAATTCTCAATTTCTCACTTTCTAAGCACAATCTTTGGTGTAAATTAAATGCCACCTTTTCTTCCTTTTCCTTGCACCTGGGTTTAATGCCTCTGACTCAGTCATGTTGTCCGTCTTCTTAGCTTTCCAACGACACCAAACTCGTCTTAATCCGATGATAAATAAGAAAGTTATGAGCTTCGGAAAATTCCACTATTTCCTTTCCTATTACTTCTATCCCTGACTTTCACTTTCACTTTCATTTGACCTAGATAGTTCATGACCTAGATAGTTCATCTTCGTTTTGTACCTATACCCTACTAACCCCTAACCCCACTAACCCTAACCCCACTAACCCTAACCCCATTAACCCTAACCCCACTAACCCTAACCCTAACCCCACTAACCCTAACCCCACTAACCCTACTAACCCTAACCCCACTAACCCTAACCCTGACCCTAACCCCCAATAACACTAACCCCATTAACCCTAACCCCACTAACCCTAACCCTAACCCCACTAACCCTACTAACCCTAACCCCACTAACCCTAACCCCATTAACCCTAACCCCACTAACCCTACTAACCCTAACCCCACTAACCCTAACCCTGACCCTAACCCCCAATAACACTAACCCCATTAACCCTAACCCCACTAACCCTAACCCTAACCCCACTAACCCTAACCCCACTAACCCTACTAACCCTAACCCCACTAACCCTAACCCCATTAACCCTAACCCCACTAACCCCACTAACCCTAACCCCACTAACCCCACTTACCCCACTAACCCTAACCCTAACCCTTACCCTAACACTAACCCTAACCATAACCCCCACTAACCCTGACTTTAACCCCCTGCAAACACTTACTTTTTGTTTTTTGCCCATATCTTTTGACAGACTGCTCCGATGTCAATGTTCTTGGTGTCGTTGGAAAGGTCTTGAAGAGCTCTTTACGCTGATGTCATGAACTTGTCGGTTGAGAGAGCACAAAGTAGAATTACAGGCGATTTTCTTTTATATGCTTGCAAACGGCAGAAGATCTTTATTGCGTTATGCATTTTCAAGATCTTAGGCTTGGCCGAAAGCTCTTGACAACATCTATCCATAGCCATAACGCTCAGAACAATTAGCCACTTTTCTTGAGGCTTTCTAGAGCAGATATTGCCTAGGTGTACCCACGCTGCATACACAGACATCTTTCAACCCTCGCAACTTTTTTTTTTCGTTTTAAACCTTTAACAACCATCTTCGGATCGTTGACAGAACCTGCCAAGACCTTTCTAATAACACCAAGCGTTTGAAAATCGCATGAAAACTAAGAGAAATACGAACCTGTCAATTTGGCGTCAATTTGCCACCCCTTCTGAGCACTTTTTGGTCATTTCAGAGAGAGAAGGATTGAGGTAGGGATTTCAAGACCTACTTGACCTTTCATGGGAAGAGGAGTTCCCTTTCGACCCAAACTTTCGACTTCCGCCGACGTCGCCTTCCGGTCCATCCGGCGTTACAGCACATTTTCTTCAAATGCCCATAGGTTGCATGCCCTTGGAGCTATGAGGCTGAGCTTTGGTATATGCATTCCTTGAAGTCTTCTTAATCTTTTACGTACTGGTTTAGGGCCTTTATCTCGCACCCTTTCCGCGCTATCAGCCGGAAAAGAACTTAGCGCGGAACGCAAGTTTACCTCGTCTCCGAGCATAACCGCTTTTCTGGGCACTTGAAAAGTACTCACCGAGACCTCCTCAGCAACGTCCAGGTTGTCTGGAGCTGACCACAAAAAACCGTCCAACCCCTCTCTCAGATTTTCTAAGACTTTTGTATATTTTCCGCATGTTTAGTCATTAATATCTTTAGAGGGAGAAAGTATTTCTGCTAACTCTTTGCAGCTTCTAGGAGTCCCTATCGAAGTGTATTACTGACATAAATTTGGTGTTTCAGTTTCCTTTACTGTTACTTCTATTCATGACATGAAAAGAAAAGACAAATCAGACAGATGAAAAAATCCGCTTTAATCTTTGTACATTTCAATTATCAAGACATCAGCGCGGGTTAAAAACTAGTGCAGTCCACTAATTATTTCATCACATACAGCTTTCGCTGTGTATAGCGTGGTCCGCTGTAGACGCACTCGCAGGCTTTGTGTATGCCATCCGCAACAGGTGTGAAATGCTTAGGTCAACACTTTGAGCGCGCGCTGACTCTTAAAAGAGGGTAAGCGCATAGTTTCACAGACGGTGGAAAAAAGAAGACGTGGAAAAAGGTAGACAAAATACTTCATCGCTAGGTTATTAAGATATTATTTAAAAATGAATATTAATTGTTGCGAAATTGAAGTTGTATATAATGTAGAATTAACATACAAGTGGAATCTTTAGCGAGACACCAATTTATCAATTTTTTTTAACCCCAGGGTTACATAGATATTTGCCTTTTTGGGCTATTTTTTTTTTCTCTCCTTATAAATCATTTTGTATTTGATGAAACAGAAAAAACATAAATAATCTTCATGACACAGGAATAATCGAAAAATCAAACAAATATTGGACCTCTGCTCAGAGGTCAATAGCATTTTAGGTATTTTAGGTATTTTTGTATGTCCCATTAAATATACATTTTTCTTGTATTTCTTAAAAACACAAGAAATAAAAGTGAAATTAGGCTTTCTTTTCCTTCGTCTAAGTTAACCGTGCAATTATAAAGCAACAAATTTCTATTCGATACGTAATCGACAAAGATAAGGACATGTCTGATGTCGCGACATGTCGAAATCACTAAAGGCCTTCTGAATTTGTTGCGACATGATTTTTCGACTAACCGAGTGTTGCGAACAATTAAGAACATGTTGAATTTTGTTTATTCAATGCATTTCCTATTTTGTTTCTATTATATAAGGACATAAAGTTCACAAATTGATTAAAGTTACATTTTACACTTTCTAAACCCCAAAGTGAAATTTATATTTCCCTTTTTGGCTAATTTTTGCTTATTATTCAATTTATATTTGAAAGTAGAAGAAAATCAACCTTTATTTAATATGAATAACCTGAACTTAGAGAAAATATTTCACAGCTTCCCTCCAAATGACCTCTGCTCAGAGGTAAGCAGCATTGAAGGTGAAATTTTCTAAGTCCTTACAAAATTCCATTTTTCTTGTATTTCTTAAAAATACAGGGAATTTAACTAAGATTGAGCTTGTTTTTTCTTCGTCTAAGTTAACCGTACAAATGTAAAGCAAAAAAAACTTCAGCTTGATACGTAATCGACAAAAATAGGGGCCAATCAGGAGTCGCGACATCTCGAAATAACTTAAGTGGCCCTTGTTCAGTTGCGACATGATTTTTCGACTAAAAGAGTGTTGCGGACAGTTAGAATCAAGCTATATTTAGTTCATTCAACACATATTCTACTTTGTTGCTATTATAACAGTGCATAAAGTTCACAAAATATTTCAGTTACATTTTACACTTTCTAACCTCAGGTTTAAGAAAATTCATTTATACTGTATTTTTTAAAGAATACATGTAAATAAAACAAAATGAAGTTTGTCTCTTCTTTGTCTAAGTTAACCGTATAGGTATAAATAAAAATATTCAAGTTCTGTACGTAATCAACAGAAATAAGGACAAATCAGGTGTCGCGACATGTCGAAATCACTAAAATCATTCTTCGGAGGTTGCGACATCATTTTTCAACTAACCAAGTATTGCGAACAATTAGAAATATGATATACCTTGTTAAGTTCTCACATACTATACCTTTTTTCAATTTAGATAGCAAATAAAATTCAGAAAATGATTAAGTTACATTTTACACTTTCTGACCCCAGGGTTATAATATACATTCTCTTTTTGGCTATTTATTCTTATTACTCATTTCATATTTTATATTACAGGTAAATCAGCCTTCATTGAATATGAATAACCAGAAAGAAAAAAAAAAGAAAGAAATATTTGACGGCTTCCCTCCAAATGACCTCTGCTCAGAGGTAAGTAGCATTGAAGTTGAATTTTTCCAAGTCCCAACAATAGACATTTTTCTTGTATTTCTCTTATATATAGGGAATTACAGTGAAATTAGACTTCAATTTCCTTCGACTTACTTAACCGTACAAATATAAAGCAAAAAACATTTATTTCATACGTAATCGACAAAAATTAGGACATATCTGCTGTCGCGACATGTCGAAATCACTTCAGTCATTCTTGAATTGTTGCGACTTGATTTTTCGACTAACCCAGTATTGCAAAACAGTTAGAAACATGTTATATTTTGTAAATTCAAGACATATTCTACTTTGTTTTACTTCAATCAGTACTTAAAGTTACTAAAATGATTATGTTACATTTTACACTTTCTAACCCCAGATTTAAGAAAATCCATTTCTTTAGAATTATTTGGACAAATACAGGAAAATGAAGTAAAATTAAGTTTCTTTCTTCCTTGTCTAAGTTAACCGTACAAGTATGAATAAAAAAAATAAAGTTCTGTACGTAATCAACCAAAATAACTACAAATCAGGAGTCGCGACATGTCGATATCACTTCAGTCAATCTTTTTTAGCCCCGACATGATTTTTACGACTAACTGAGTATTGCAAACAAATAGATGCATGTTACATTTTACACTTTCGAACCCCAGGGTTAGATATTTATTTTTGTACATTTTCTGCATGTTCAGTCATTAATATCTTTTGAGGGAGAAAGTATTTCTACTAACTCTTTGCAGCTTCTAGGAGTCCCGATCGGGGTGTATCACTGACACAAGTGCGGTTTGTCGATTGCATGCCATTCTCCAGATATGGGAGGTTGAAAATGGTCCAAAATTCTCAATTTCTCACTTTCTAAGCACAATCTTTGGTGTAAATTAAATGCCACCTTTTCTTCCTTTTCCTTGCACCTGGGTTTAATACCTCTGACTCAGTCATGTTGTCCGTCTTCTTAGCTTTCCAACGACACCAAACTCGTCTTAATCCGATGATAAATAAGAAAGTTATGAGCTTCGGAAAATTCCACTATTTCCTTTCCTATTACTTCTATCCCTGACTTTCACTTTCACTTTCATTTGACCTAGATAGTTCATGACCTAGATAGTTCATCTTCGTTTTGTACCTATACCCTACTAACCCCTAACCCCACTAACCCTAACCCCACTAACCCTAACCCCATTAACCCTAACCCCACTAACCCTAACCCTAACCCCACTAACCCTAACCCCACTAACCCTACTAACCCTAACCCCACTAACCCTAACCCTGACCCTAACCCCCAATAACACTAACCCCATTAACCCTAACCCCACTAACCCTAACCCTAACCCCACTAACCCTACTAACCCTAACCCCACTAACCCTAACCCCATTAACCCTAACCCCACTAACCCTACTAACCCTAACCCCACTAACCCTAACCCTGACCCTAACCCCCAATAACACTAACCCCATTAACCCTAACCCCACTAACCCTAACCCTAACCCCACTAACCCTAACCCCACTAACCCTAACCCCACTAACCCTACTAACCCTAACCCCACTAACCCTAACCCCATTAACCCTAACCCCACTAACCCCACTAACCCTAACCCCACTAACCCCACTTACCCCACTAACCCTAACCCTAACCCTTACCCTAACACTAACCCTAACCATAACCCCCACTAACCCTGACTTTAACCCCCTGCAAACACTTACTTTTTGTTTTTTGCCCATATCTTTTGACAGACTGCTCCGATGTCAATGTTCTTGGTGTCGTTGGAAAGGTCTTGAAGAGCTCTTTACGCTGATGTCATGAACTTGTCGGTTGAGAGAGCACAAAGTAGAATTACAGGCGATTTTCTTTTATATGCTTGCAAACGGCAGAAGATCTTTATTGCGTTATGCATTTTCAAGATCTTAGGCTTGGCCGAAAGCTCTTGACAACATCTATCCATAGCCATAACGCTCAGAACAATTAGCCACTTTTCTTGAGGCTTTCTAGAGCAGATATTGCCTAGGTGTACCCACGCTGCATACACAGACATCTTTCAACCCTCGCAACTTTTTTTTTTCGTTTTAAACCTTTAACAACCATCTTCGGATCGTTGACAGAACCTGCCAAGACCTTTCTAATAACACCAAGCGTTTGAAAATCGCATGAAAACTAAGAGAAATACGAACCTGTCAATTTGGCGTCAATTTGCCACCCCTTCTGAGCACTTTTTGGTCATTTCAGAGAGAGAAGGATTGAGGTAGGGATTTCAAGACCTACTTGACCTTTCATGGGAAGAGGAGTTCCCTTTCGACCCAAACTTTCGACTTCCGCCGACGTCGCCTTCCGGTCCATCCGGCGTTACAGCACATTTTCTTCAAATGCCCATAGGTTGCATGCCCTTGGAGCTATGAGGCTGAGCTTTGGTATATGCATTCCTTGAAGTCTTCTTAATCTTTTACGTACTGGTTTAGGGCCTTTATCTCGCACCCTTTCCGCGCTATCAGCCGGAAAAGAACTTAGCGCGGAACGCAAGTTTACCTCGTCTCCGAGCATAACCGCTTTTCTGGGCACTTGAAAAGTACTCACCGAGACCTCCTCAGCAACGTCCAGGTTGTCTGGAGCTGACCACAAAAAACCGTCCAACCCCTCTCTCAGATTTTCTAAGACTTTTGTATATTTTCCGCATGTTTAGTCATTAATATCTTTAGAGGGAGAAAGTATTTCTGCTAACTCTTTGCAGCTTCTAGGAGTCCCTATCGAAGTGTATTACTGACATAAATTTGGTGTTTCAGTTTCCTTTACTGTTACTTCTATTCATGACATGAAAAGAAAAGACAAATCAGACAGATGAAAAAATCCGCTTTAATCTTTGTACATTTCAATTATCAAGACATCAGCGCGGGTTAAAAACTAGTGCAGTCCACTAATTATTTCATCACATACAGCTTTCGCTGTGTATAGCGTGGTCCGCTGTAGACGCACTCGCAGGCTTTGTGTATGCCATCCGCAACAGGTGTGAAATGCTTAGGTCAACACTTTGAGCGCGCGCTGACTCTTAAAAGAGGGTAAGCGCATAGTTTCACAGACGGTGGAAAAAAGAAGACGTGGAAAAAGGTAGACAAAATACTTCATCGCTAGGTTATTAAGATATTATTTAAAAATGAATATTAATTGTTGCGAAATTGAAGTTGTATATAATGTAGAATTAACATACAAGTGGAATCTTTAGCGAGACACCAATTTATCAATTTTTTTTAACCCCAGGGTTACATAGATATTTGCCTTTTTGGGCTATTTTTTTTTTCTCTCCTTATAAATCATTTTGTATTTGATGAAACAGAAAAAACATAAATAATCTTCATGACACAGGAATAATCGAAAAATCAAACAAATATTGGACCTCTGCTCAGAGGTCAATAGCATTTTAGGTATTTTAGGTATTTTTGTATGTCCCATTAAATATACATTTTTCTTGTATTTCTTAAAAACACAAGAAATAAAAGTGAAATTAGGCTTTCTTTTCCTTCGTCTAAGTTAACCGTGCAATTATAAAGCAACAAATTTCTATTCGATACGTAATCGACAAAGATAAGGACATGTCTGATGTCGCGACATGTCGAAATCACTAAAGGCCTTCTGAATTTGTTGCGACATGATTTTTCGACTAACCGAGTGTTGCGAACAATTAAGAACATGTTGAATTTTGTTTATTCAATGCATTTCCTATTTTGTTTCTATTATATAAGGACATAAAGTTCACAAATTGATTAAAGTTACATTTTACACTTTCTAAACCCCAAAGTGAAATTTATATTTCCCTTTTTGGCTAATTTTTGCTTATTATTCAATTTATATTTGAAAGTAGAAGAAAATCAACCTTTATTTAATATGAATAACCTGAACTTAGAGAAAATATTTCACAGCTTCCCTCCAAATGACCTCTGCTCAGAGGTAAGCAGCATTGAAGGTGAAATTTTCTAAGTCCTTACAAAATTCCATTTTTCTTGTATTTCTTAAAAATACAGGGAATTTAACTAAGATTGAGCTTGTTTTTTCTTCGTCTAAGTTAACCGTACAAATGTAAAGCAAAAAAAACTTCAGCTTGATACGTAATCGACAAAAATAGGGGCCAATCAGGAGTCGCGACATCTCGAAATTACTTAAGTGGCCCTTGTTCAGTTGCGACATGATTTTTCGACTAAAAGAGTGTTGCGGACAGTTAGAATCAAGCTATATTTAGTTCATTCAACACATATTCTACTTTGTTGCTATTATAACAGTGCATAAAGTTCACAAAATATTTCAGTTACATTTTACACTTTCTAACCTCAGGTTTAAGAAAATTCATTTATACTGTATTTTTTAAAGAATACATGTAAATAAAACAAAATGAAGTTTGTCTCTTCTTTGTCTAAGTTAACCGTATAGGTATAAATAAAAATATTCAAGTTCTGTACGTAATCAACAGAAATAAGGACAAATCAGGTGTCGCGACATGTCGAAATCACTAAAATCATTCTTCGGAGGTTGCGACATCATTTTTCAACTAACCAAGTATTGCGAACAATTAGAAATATGATATACCTTGTTAAGTTCTCACATACTATACCTTTTTTCAATTTAGATAGCAAATAAAATTCAGAAAATGATTAAGTTACATTTTACACTTTCTGACCCCAGGGTTATAATATACATTCTCTTTTTGGCTATTTATTCTTATTACTCATTTCATATTTTATATTACAGGTAAATCAGCCTTCATTGAATATGAATAACCAGAAAGAAAAAAAAAAGAAAGAAATATTTGACGGCTTCCCTCCAAATGACCTCTGCTCAGAGGTAAGTAGCATTGAAGTTGAATTTTTCCAAGTCCCAACAATAGACATTTTTCTTGTATTTCTCTTATATATAGGGAATTACAGTGAAATTAGACTTCAATTTCCTTCGACTTACTTAACCGTACAAATATAAAGCAAAAAACATTTATTTCATACGTAATCGACAAAAATTAGGACATATCTGCTGTCGCGACATGTCGAAATCACTTCAGTCATTCTTGAATTGTTGCGACTTGATTTTTCGACTAACCCAGTATTGCAAAACAGTTAGAAACATGTTATATTTTGTAAATTCAAGACATATTCTACTTTGTTTTACTTCAATCAGTACTTAAAGTTACTAAAATGATTATGTTACATTTTACACTTTCTAACCCCAGATTTAAGAAAATCCATTTCTTTAGAATTATTTGGACAAATACAGGAAAATGAAGTAAAATTAAGTTTCTTTCTTCCTTGTCTAAGTTAACCGTACAAGTATGAATAAAAAAAATAAAGTTCTGTACGTAATCAACCAAAATAACTACAAATCAGGAGTCGCGACATGTCGATATCACTTCAGTCAATCTTTTTTAGCCCCGACATGATTTTTACGACTAACTGAGTATTGCAAACAAATAGATGCATGTTACATTTTACACTTTCGAACCCCAGGGTTAGATATTTATTTTTGTACATTTTCTGCATGTTCAGTCATTAATATCTTTTGAGGGAGAAAGTATTTCTACTAACTCTTTGCAGCTTCTAGGAGTCCCGATCGGGGTGTATCACTGACACAAGTGCGGTTTGTCGATTGCATGCCATTCTCCAGATATGGGAGGTTGAAAATGGTCCAAAATTCTCAATTTCTCACTTTCTAAGCACAATCTTTGGTGTAAATTAAATGCCACCTTTTCTTCCTTTTCCTTGCACCTGGGTTTAATGCCTCTGACTCAGTCATGTTGTCCGTCTTCTTAGCTTTCCAACGACACCAAACTCGTCTTAATCCGATGATAAATAAGAAAGTTATGAGCTTCGGAAAATTCCACTATTTCCTTTCCTATTACTTCTATCCCTGACTTTCACTTTCACTTTCATTTGACCTAGATAGTTCATGACCTAGATAGTTCATCTTCGTTTTGTACCTATACCCTAACTAACCCTAACCCCACTAACCCTAACCCCACTAACCCTAACCCCACTAACCCTAACCCCACTAACCCTAACCCCCACTAACCCTAACCCCACTGACCCTAACCCTAACCCCACTAACCCTAACCCCCATTCACCCTAACCCTAACCCCTACTAACCCTAAGACTAACTTCCACTAACCCTAACCCCCATTAACCCTAACCCCCACTAACCCTAACCCCCACAAATCCTGACTTTAACCCCTGCAAACACTTACTTTTCGTTTTTTGCTCATATCTTTCGACAGACTGCTCCGATGTTAACGTTCTTGGTGTCGTTGGAAAGGTCTTGAAGAGCTCTTTACGATGATGTCATGAACGTGTCAGTTCAGAGAGCAAAAAGTTGAATAACAAGCGATTTTCTTGATATGCTTGCAAACGGCAGAAGATCTTTATTTCGTTATGGATTTTCAAGTTCCTGGGCTTGTCAGAAAGCTCTTGACAACGTCTATCCATAGCCATAACGGTCAGAACAATTTACGACTTTTCGCGAGGCTTCCTAGAGCAAATATTGCCTAAGTGTACCCACGCTGCTGAGACTTACATCTTTCAACCCTCGCATCTTTTTTCGTCTTTAACCTTTAATAACCATCTTCGCGTTGTTGACGGAACTTGCCAAGACCTTTTCAATGACACCAAGAGTTTGAAAATTGCATGAAAACGAAGAGAGATACGGACCTTTCAATTTGGCGTCAATTTACCACCCCTTCCGAGCAGTTTTTGGTCATTTCAGAAAGAAGGATTGAGGTAAGCATTTCAAGACCTACTTGACCTTTCATGGGAAGAGAAGTTCCCTTTCGTCCCAAATTTTCGACTTCCGCCGACGTCTCCTTCCGGTCCAACTGGAATTACAGCACATTTTCTTCAAATGCCCATAGGTTGCATGCCCTTGGAGCACTGAGGCTGAGCTTTGGTATGTGGATTCCTTGAGCTCTACACAACTTTCCAAATACATCATTTGGGGCTCTAGCTCGCACCCTTTTCCAGTTACAAGCCGAAAAAGAACTTGGTGCAAAACGGAAATTCGCCTTCATTCCCAGCCAAATCCCTTTTCTCGGCACTTGAAAAGCTCTCATTGAGACTTCCTCAGCAACGTCCGGGTTGTCGAGATCTGACCACGATAACCCGTCTAACCCCTCTTTCAGATTTTCCAAGACTTTCCTACATTTTCCTCATCTTTAGTCTTTCATATCTTAAGAGAGAGAAACTGTTTTTGCTTACTCTTTGTGGCTTCTAGGAGTCCCTATCGAGGTCTATTAGTGACATAAATTTGGTGTTTCAATTTCCTTTACTGTTACTTCTATTCATGACATGTCAAGAGAAGACAACTCAGAGAGATGAAAAAATCCACTTTAATCTTTGTACATTAAATTGTCAAGACATCAGCGCGGGTTAAAAACTAGTGCGGTCCACTAATTATTTCATCACATAAAGCTTTCGCTGTGTATAGCGTGGTCCGCTGTAGACGCACTCGCAGGCTTTGTGTATAGGATGCCATCCGCAACAGGTGTGAAATGCTTAGGTCAACACTTTGAGCGCGCGCCGACTTTGAATAGGGTAAGCGCATAGTTTCACCGACAGTGGAAAAAAGAAGACGTGAAAAAGGTAGGCCAAATACTTCATCGTTAGGTTATTAAGATATTATTTAAAAATGAATTTCATTGTTGCGAAATTGAAGTTGTATATAATGTAAAATTAACATACACGTGGAATCTTTAGCGAGACACAAATTTAGCCATTTCTTTTAACCCCAGGGTTACATAAGATATTTGCCTTTTTTGGCTATTTTTTTTTCCTCCTTATAAATCATTTTCTATTTGATAAAACAGAAAAAAACAAAAATAATCTTCATTACACAGGAATAATCGAAAAATCAAACAAATATTGGACCTCTGCTCAGAGGTCAATAGCATTTTAGGTGATTTTTTTCTAGGTCCCAACAAATATACATTTTTCTTGTATTTCTTAAAAATACAAGAAATAAAAGTGAAATTAGGCTTTCTTTTCCTTCGTCTAAGTTAACCGTGCAAATATAAAGCAACCAATTTCTATTTGATATGTAATCGACAAAAATAAGGACATGTCTGGTGTCGCGACATGTCCAAATCACTGAAGTCATTCTTAATTTGTTGCGACATGAGTTTACGACTAACCGAGCGTTGCGAACAATTAGTAACATGTTATGTTTTGTAACGTTCTCACATACCATGCATTGTTGCAATTAAATTAGAACATTTCAATCTCAAGATATTTCAAGTTGAAAACGGTCAACAAATCTCATTCTGTTACTTTTTAAGTACAATCTTTGGTTTTAATTAAAACCCATGTTTTCACCCTTTCTGGCTACCTGCACTTTAAAACTCTCTCATAGTCTTATTGTCCGTTTTCTTACCTTTCCAACGACACCAAACTCGTCTAAATCCGATAATAAATAAGAGAGTTATGAGCTTCGGAAAATTCCACTATTTCCTTTACTATGACTTCTATCCCTGACTTTCACTTTCACTTTCTTTGACCTAATTCCGGCATGACCTAATTCCGGCAACTTCGTTTTTTGCCTATACCCTAACCCTAACCCTAACCCAAACCCTAGACTCACTAACCCTAACCAGCACTAACCCTGACTTTAACCCCTGCAAACACTTACTTTTCGTTTTTTGCTCGTATCTTTTGACAGACTGCTCCGATGTCAACGTTCTTGGTGTCGTTGGAAAGGTCTTGAAGAGCTCTTTACGATGATGTCATGAACTTGTCAGTTTAGAGAGCAGAAAGTAGAATAACAAGCGATTTTCTTAATATGCTTGCAAACGGCAGAAGATCTTTATTTCGCTATGGATTTTCAAGTTCTTGGGCTTGTCAGAAAGCTCTTGACAACGTCTATCCAGAGCCTAAAAGGTCAGAACAATTAACGACTTTTCACGAGTCTTTCGAGACCAAATATTGCCTAGGTGTACCCACGCTGCTAAGACATACATCTTTCAACCTTCGCAACTTTTTCCGGCTTTCACTCTTCGGGTTGTTGACAGATCTTGCCAAGACCTTTGCAATGACACCAAGAGTTTGAAAATCGCAGGAATACTAAGAGAGATACGGACCTTTCAATTTGGCGTCATTTTGCCACCCCTTCTGAGCAGTTTTTGGTCATTTCAGCAAGAAAGATTGAGCTAAGGATTTCAAGACCTACTTGAGCTTTCCTGGGAAGAGGAGTTCCCTTTCGACCCAAATTTTCGACTTCAGCCGACGTCGCCTTCCGGTCCAACTGGAATTACAGCACATTTGCTTCAAATGCCCATAGGTTGCAAGCCCTTGGAGCTATGAGGCTGAGCTTTGGTATATGGATTCCTTGAAGTCTTCTTAATCTTTTTTGTACGAGTTTAGGGCCTCTATCTCTCACCCTTCTCCAGATATAAGCCCAAAAAGAACTTAGCGCGGAACGGAAGTTTACCTCGTCTCCGAGCATAGCCAGTTTTCTGGGCACTTGAAAAGTACTCACTGAGACCTCCTCAGCAACGTCCAGGTTGTCTGGAGCTGACCACAATAAACCGTCCAACCCCTGTCTCAGCTTTTCTAAGACTTTTGTACATTTTCCGCATGTTCAGTCAATAATATCTGTTGAGGGAGAAAGTATTTCTACTACCCCTTTGCAGCTTCTAGGAGTCCCTATCGAGGTGTATCACTGCTATAAGAGCGGTGTGTCGATTGCATGCCATTCTCTAGATATTGGAGGTTGAAAATGGTCAAAAATTCTCAATTTGTCAATTTCGAAGCACAATCCTTGGAGTAAAAAAGAAGCCACTTTTTCTCTCCTTTCCTGGCACCTGGGATTTATGCCTCTGACTCAGTCATGTTGTCCGTCTTCTTAGCTTTCCAACGACACCAAACTCGTCTTAATCCGATGATAAACAAGAAAGTTATGAGCTTCGGAAAATTCCACTATATCCTTTCCTATTACTCCTATCCATGACTTTCACTTTCACTTTCATTTGACCTAGATAGTTCATGACCTAGATAGTTCATCTTCGTTTTGTGCCTATACCCTAATCCTAACCCTAACCCCTAACCCTAAACCCAAACCCTTACCCTAACCCTGATAAATTAACCAATAGTTTTTCCTTTGGTGCAATTAAATATGAATTTTGCATTTTACAACTTGCATAATTTATGGAGACCCATTGACGACGTAAAATGCTGAAAGAATCCATCCTTAAGGCCTGATATTTTGGTTTTGTTTTCACCTTCTAGACACCTCATCCGACTCCTGAATTTCCAGAAGTCCATGTTTTATGTTATGTTCACAGATTTGTATTGTTTGTAGATTTTTTTTAGATTGATCACTTGTCATTATCTTCACATTTTTACAGTTCAGAATAAAAATAATGGACTTTTAATTTGTATATAGACATCAGCCAAAATTGACGTTAGATTGTGGACACTTAAGTTTTTCTGAAGTAAAGCTACTAAATATGAATTAGATATGTAAGAATCTAATCTACCTTTTTTGCAGTTTTTAAGGATATATCAAATCATCGTATGAATGAAAATAAAAAAAAATTTTATTGAAAAATTAGCTCAATTTACGATACAGTCTACTGTACCGGTATGTGGTTATGCAAGGTCTACTAATATTTAACACAACCCAATGGGAATTCCAACAGATTCTTGGAACACCTACCTGGTCTTCAAAGACTACATAAATATTGTCATTAAGGAACTCGAGGATCTTTTTATATCAACCTCAGAGTAATTGATTTAGAATAAGAATGGTTGTAACAAGGTTTTCAGATGAACATTGACAAGATTTGAAAATCTGAGAGTTCCATTTTCATTAAAAAAGCAGATGTTTACGAAAAAAGGCCTTTTTTTATTAATCTTAAGGAATGGTTACCCTGTATATATATATTATCCAGACGTCAAACGTTTTGATAATATTGATTTCATAAAATTTTAATGATTTCTTTTTTTTTTTTTAATTCTTTGGATTTTATAGTTATTCACATTTTAATAACTTCCAGAACACTTATTTTGTTTCAAATCACCGCTAAAGAAATTATTTTGAAAAGTCCGAAATTTAAAGCGCTTTGATGATTAAAATGTGACAGAACTATTATAATTTTTACTTATTGTTCAAAGCTTTCTGATTGGTTTAAATATAGCAAAGCATAAAATAGCATAATGAATGGTTTCTTCTATTTAATGTTACTATAAATGCAACTTGGCTAGATGTATCTGAAATT
Source organism: Saccostrea echinata (assembly GCF_033153115.1). Classification (NCBI taxonomy): domain Eukaryota; kingdom Metazoa; phylum Mollusca; class Bivalvia; order Ostreida; family Ostreidae; genus Saccostrea; species Saccostrea echinata. Next base: position 7,645,173 of record NW_026889756.1, on the reverse strand, counting down.
GGAAACACTTTACTTTAAAACAACAATGTTGATGACCTTTTATTAGTCGATATTGATATTTCCTAAAAAATTCCAAAAATCCAGCTGAAAACGAATTAAAAGTATTGTATTGTTGTTAATAATTTATGAGGTTTCATCTATAAGTGTTAAGATTATGTTAATTTTTCATTGGACCTTTTGGAAAATAAATGTAAAACCGAAAATCTAACAAATTCTCTAAGAACTAAACTGAAAACAAAATATACAGCTTACTTTGAAAATCCTCAACAGTTAACACCTTATCAAAACTATAGCACTATCTGTGTTTCACGGGTATGAAACGAACATTTTTAAAAAGAATAAGAATATCATTTAAAATTACATAGTTGTTTATTCTTAATCTATTTATTAAAAAATTAAACAATGGAAAATTATAACATTGCTTTTCATAATACTTTACTAATAATTTACGTACATAGAAGAAATAAATAAATAAATATGTAATTTTTCAAATAAAGGGAAATTCAAACATAATGTTATAAAGTGCAATTCAAATGTGAAAACTTCTGTCCAGGCCAGCATTTTTCATCTATAAACAGGTTCAATGATCAAAATGTTTCGGACACGAGTTGAGATTCGAATACTTATTTTACGTGGGGACTCTGCTTAATATGCAGTATTCATACAGGCATCAGTTCTTAAACAAATGTTTTATAATGGTTTGCAAATTTCATCTCCTGAAATATCTACGTGTCGACACTAATAATGTCCAAAATCTGGCTGGGGCATACATCTCCATCTAACACATGCTTTTCTGTGTTGTTCGAAGACTTAGCTCTATAATTTTTTTTTATTCAGGCGCTTGTCGATGTAACTTGTGTAGAACCATTCCCTGTAAATAACTTATTTGTCGATATTGTGTGTGTTTTTATACTTCGGTCTATAATTTTTTTCTAAATCATTGTTAACCAGGCGCTTCTCGATGCAGTATGTAGACACGGTTCCATAAAATCTCTCTTAATCATACGCATTTCAGTGTTTTGCGTAACAAAACGCTAGACTCGGATCTGTGAACTCTCTTTCAATCGTGTGTTCGTCGTTGTTGTTGTGTGTAGAATCATTAAGACTCGGCTCTTTGGACTCTGTCAATCGTGTGTTTGTCGTTGTTGTGTGTGTAACAGCAGCAAGATCTGGTCCATTTTTCTGTCTAGTTACCGAATTTGAGTCTCCATACTCGACAGCTTGGAGAAGACGGTCACTCGTTCTTCATCCCTGTTCAGTATATGTAGTGGTTTTCCCAGAGTCATATCCAGACTAAAAGTAGAGGTCATAGATAAGTGCTTCAATTACAAACAACATATTGCCTGACATTTTTGTTTCAAAGGAATGACAAAGTCCCTGTTTTTCTTCTCAAATTATCGTTGAAAAGAAATTTCAATTGATTTCTCCTCTGAATTCTTTGAAAATTTCTATAGATACAAGTTTAATTCGAGTATGATAGATAATAAAATTAATCTGTTTCTAGTTTAACTTATTCACATATTAGCCCTGTATTTATATATATAATGGATCACTTTTCTTTTTGCCATAACATTTAAGTAGGGTGTAACTGTTTAACTGTTCTATAACTGTATAAAGCCCCATAATACGATAGGCATTTACTTTCATGGATCTAATTCTATACAACTGGTTGTAATTTTTATACTTCTAAATTAAATCTGTCAATCTATAATTAACAATTACAAGCCAGCATCAGAATGTTTATGTTTAATCTAGCCCTGCTCTCTAATGTCATCGGTTCTCACGGTAAAGTTCCTCTCCCTAAAATCATCTGTTGTCAATCATTATTATATGTATGGGAATATGTTCAATCTGATGGTCACTTAATAAATAGTTAGTAAACTAGACAGACGTGTTCTTCTATCTCTCTCTCACATCATTACAATGGCGACGAGGATTCTCTGAATAACCTCTTGGATATATACTAGTTCTACTGTGTTGCACACTTGTAGTGAAAGTTAATCCAAGACAATCTTATTCTTGCGATGGAAATTAAGAATGGCAAAGCCAGACAGAGGGCTCTGCTACTTCACTATGCTGGAGAGGAGGTAAATGAAATCTTTGAGACGTTACCTAACACAGGTGATGACTACGACACAGCAGTAGCAAGGCTGACTGAGTACTTCGCTCCAAAGAAGAACACAGAATTTGAAGTGTACAAATTCAGACAGGCTAATCAAGAACCTGGAGAAACTATAGACACGTTCCACACCAAACTTAGACAATTGTCTTTAACTTGTGAGTTCGACAACAACGACAAAGAAGTAAAATCACAGATAATTCAAGGATGCAGCTCAACGAAACTACGGAGGCGCGCACTGAGGGAGGACATGAATCTCGGAGATCTACTAAAGCTAGCGAGATCAATGGAACTCTCGGATAAGCCAGCAAGCGAAATTGAAAAGTCCGACAAAAGTGCCGACGAAATAAATGCACTGAGAAAACGTCGAATTGCACCCAAATTTCTGGAGAGAAAACGTGACACAAGGGATCAGACAGACACACGCACAAAGGAAAAATGCTACAACTGTGGTGGACAGTATCCCCATCTCAATGGAAAGTGTCCAGCAAAAGGTAAGACATGTCACAAAATTGGCCATTTTGCGTCAGTGTGTAGATCAAAGAGCAAACCAATGATGAATCGTAAACCCAAATCAGTGAAACAATTAGAAGCATGTTACAGCGACTCTGATTCTGAATCTGGTGAATATCTTTTTGGTTTGGACCAAATTAATTCCATTACCAGGAGGGAGACAACCGCGTATGAAAGTTGAAATCAATGGAATACCTGTAAATGTGCTAGTCGACACAGGCTCAAGCATCAACGTTGTAGACGAAAGTGCCTTTGAGAAACTTAAAAACAAAGTGAAATTGCGTAAGGCCGATACCCGTGTATTTGCTTATGTCTCAAAAGCTACCCTAGATATTATGGGTAAATTCCAAGCAACTATTGAAAACAAAAACAAAATTGAAATTACCGATGTCTATGTTGTCAAGGGAAACTTTTGTTGTCTACTTGGATATGATACGTGTGTTCAATTGCAAATTGTGCAGAAAATTGCATCGCTTAGTGATGACAAAATTGAAATTTTATGTCAAAAGTACCCGAAGGTGTTCAATGGGATCGGAAAACTTAAAAATAAGCAAGTTAAACTCCACGTAGATGAGTTTGTAAAACCCGTGTCTCAGCCACATAGAAGGATTCCATTCCATGTCCGTAAACAAGTTGAAAAAGAGCTTGAAAACTTAGAGAAACTCGATATCATTGAAAGATTAATGGCCCCACACCATGGGTTTCTCCAATCGTTGTTGCTCCCAAACCCAAGAAACCTGGAGAAATAAGACTGTGTGTGGATATGCGGAAAGCCAACACAGAGATACAACGTGAACGCCATGTAACACCAACGATTGATGACATGATTCTGGATCTGAATGGATCTAAATGTTGTCGAAACTCGATCTGAATGCTGGGTATCATCACATAGAATTACACCCAGATTCTCGAAACATCACAACGTTTTCAATCCATGTTGGATTACGTCGGTATAAACGACTAAGCTTCGGAATTTCTTCAGCAGCAGAAGTATTCCAGAACACGCTTAGTACCGCGCTTGAAGGACTGCAAGGGGTTCGAAACATAAGTGATGACATCATAGTGTTCGGACAAAATTGCGAGGAGCATGACAAAAATCTTGAGGCAGTTTTCAAGCGACTAGAAGAAAAACATCTCACACTGAACAAAGAAAAATGTGAATTCAACAAAACCCAAATTGAATTTTATGGATATATTTTTAGTTCAGAGGGAATTTCCGCAGATCTAAGAAAAGTGGATGCGATAAAAAAAAAAAAAAAAAAAACTCTGAAATACCGTCTAATGCAAGTGAATTTCGAAGCTTTTTAGGCACGACAAACTATGTTGGAAGATTTATTCCAAACTATTCAACAATTACTGCGCCGCTGAGAGAGTTAACCAAGCAAAATGTGAAATTTGAATTGCAACCTAATCAACAAAAAGCATTCGACAAGTTGAAATGTGAACTAACAAGTGACAAAGTTATGGCATATTTTGATCCGTCAAAAGAAACAACAATGATTGTTGATGCAAGTCCCGTGGGACTTGTTGCATTATTAACACAAGAAGGCAAAGTCATATCTTACGAAAACCGTGCGTTAAACGACGTGGAAACTCGATACTCCCAAACTGAGCGCGAGGCACTAGCAGTTGTTTTGGGATACGAACATTTTCATTTGTATTTGTTTGGACAAGATTTCAAAGTCATTAGCAACCACAAGCCTTTGGAAGCGATTTTTAATAATCCACACTCAAAGCCACCCACGAGAATAGAGAGATGGCGACTGAAACTCCAGCCATATCATTTCAAGTTACAATACCGTCCGGGGAAAACAAATGCAGCAGATTACATGTCCAGGCATCCGTCTAAGTCAACACAGATCAACAGTCTGTCAGACATTGCCGAGGAATATGTAAATTACGTAACACAAAATGCCGTACCAAAAACATTGACCTTAGCCGAAATGAGTGATGAAACCCAAAAAGACCCTATCCTTCAACACGTAATTGAAGCAATCATTTCCGAGAAACGGATTCCAGAATCTAAAGGCAATGATAAAACAATTGCAACATTCAGACGAAGGCAAAACGAATTAACATTGCACCGTGACGGAAATAAATGTGTTTTACTCATCGAAAACAGGTTGGTTATTCCGATATCATTACAACAAACAGTAATCAAGTTAGCGCATGAAGGTCATCAGGGGATAGTCCGAACTAAACAGCTACTCAGAGAAAAAGTATGGTTTGTCAACATAAACAAACAAATAGAAGAATTTTGTAAAGGATGCGTTCCGTGTCAAGCTTCAGTTCCAGGACAACAATATACGCCGTTGAAGATGTCACCCCTACCAAACCGACCGTGGTCCGAGGTCAGCATGGATTTCTGTGGACCATTCCCGTCCGGATCTTACTTAATGGTCATTGTTGATGACGACTCGAGGTATCCAGTATTCGAAATTCTATCAAAGTTAACAGCAAAGGCAGTAATACCGAAGTTAGACAACGTTTTCGCCTTGTTTGGAATACCTGACGTCGTGAAAACCGACAATGGACCACTTTTCAAGGAGTTTGCAAACCATCTCGGATTTCAACATAGGAAAATAACACCGTTATGGCCCCAAGCTAATGGAGAGGCAGAACGCTTTATGAAGACGATTGGGAAGGCAATACGTGCCGCACATGCCGAACATAGAAGCTGGAAACAAAATTGTACTGTTTTCTGCGCAACTATAGAGCGACGCCGCATGCAACAACAAACGCAACACCCGCAGAATTACTACTTGGCAGGAAGTTAAAAACAAGGATTCCAGAAATAATTCCATCGCCCCGAAACAAGAGGAAATCAGGTAAAGATTAAAAAGAAAAAGAAAAAATGAAGAGATATGCAGATCTCAGAAGAGGAGTTCAAGATCATAAGCTTCAGCCGGGAGACAAAGTTCTAGTGAAACAACCTAAACAGGACAAATTGTCAACGTCATACAATCCCGAGCCATACCAAGTCATCAAACAAAAGGGCTCTATGATAACAGCCAAGAATGACGATAAAGAAATCACCAGAAACTCATCATTCTTCAAGAAACTTAATGACTGCGAGAGGTCAACTGAGGCGATGGACGATTCCGGTGATGATCTAATTACCACACAGCCGGAGTCTAGACGATCAGCTCGAGAGCGGAAACCACCCAGTTATCTAAAAGATTATGTGTGCGCCTAGTGAGAAATTTGTAATGGGGCATAATAATCCCCAAAGTATAATTAGATAGTGATTTTGTACATAATATTAGTAATTGTGCATTTACATGTTGCCGTAGAAAGTTCCAGGAATGAGACACGAAAGTTGGACAGACATTTCCAAAATTACTGACAATTCTCAATTAAACAAATGAAACCCACATGAACTTTGATAAGTGTAAGCGTTAATGATAATTATTTCGATGTACATGCTTTCAATTAAAGAAAGGGAGGGATGCAATGTTTATACTTCTAAATTAAGTCTGTCAATCTATAATTAACAATTACAAGCCAGCATCAGAATGTTTATGTTTAATCTAGCCCTGCTCTCTAATGTTATCGGTTCTCACGGCAAAGTTCCTCTCCCTAAAATCATCTGTTGTCAATCATTATTATATGCATGGGAATATGTTCAATCTGATGGTCACTTAATAAATAGTTAGTAAACTAGACAGACGTGTTCTTTTATCTCTCTCTCACATCATTACACTGGTTTTTAACATACAAATGATTACGGTGAGGGATGATTGAATAACTGAGAAAATACGATGTGGCCTTAAATTGATTTTATCAAAAAAAATTATTGTTATAGCTCAGCTTGTTCAGATAAGTAAACAATTTTCTTTAACCATGTATCAATATACAACTAAATACATGTATTTGATTTCCTTTAAATCCCTTTGTTTTGTTCAATCAAGAAAACTGTTTATTGCAAACTCCGAAATATAAGAATATCTGCGGACTTTACAGTAGAAAACTTCAAGGTTTAGCTTCCATTCAAATTTATCGTTTTTGACAATATCAAGAATACCCGAATTGAAGTTGTTTAAAAATGTACGTCCTCATCCGTAGTGTTGCGCTGTAAAATAGATAAATTTTCAAGAATTTGATAAAATTACCTTTTTACATGCGTAATACATAGTTTAAAATGTCGCAATGCGGATACATAAGATTAAACAAAATAAATGTTCATATTTATCCATATTGGCGAAATTTTAAAGTAAGTTATAAGCCTCAATCTGACCATTATGTCAGAAATTAAACTCTACTCGGCGCTAACGCGCCTTGGATGTCTAATATCTGACATAATGGACAGTTTTCGGCTTATAACCATTACCAACAAGTCTTTTCCACATCTTTGTCCATTCCCGGCCAGTAAACTTTCGAACGTAGAATTCGTTTTATAAGTACAATTCCCGGATGCCCGTCGTGTCCCAGTTAAAAAATCCTTGGTCGTAAACATCATGGAATGACGATCCTGGTACCAGTAGAATAACTTGGCCAACTGCTCAAAGTTCATGTCTAACAGATAAGTATTCCTTGAATTCACAACGTTCCGATTGTCCTGACAGTTAACATTTACGAATCTCACTAAGTTCTTCATCTGTCTCGGATGCACGTTCAATCTCTTTGGTCGAAAGTGTAGTGTAGCTGCTATAGTAATACCATGAATATACTCCTCAGCATCGTCATTTTCTAGAAGTGATCTAACCAATTTTGGAACAAGTCTTGACAAAGAATCTGCAATGTTCTGTTTTCCAGATATATATTTGACAATGTAGACGAACGATTGTAATCTGAGAACCCATCGTTCTATCCTTGCACTTGGCTTTGATTTCGGTGAAAATATATATTCCAAGGGTCGGTGATCCGTCTTTAATTCAAATTTCGATCCAATGAGATACATGCGGAAAAGCTCAAAACCCCATATGAGTCCTAACGCTTCTTTTTCTGTTCGTGAATTTCGTCTCTCCACGTCTGTTAGACTTCTGCTGGCATACATGATAACTCGGTAATCAGATCCTTGTTTCTGGACAAGTACAGCACTCAACCCAACCAGACTTGCGTCTGTTATTACTACACTCTGTGCAAGTGGATCAAAATAGCCCAGCGTATTGACCTGTGATAACTAATCCTTGAGTTTCTGGAATGCTCGAGTTTGTTCCGGTCCCCACCTAAAAGGAATATTTGTACGGGTCAACTTTAGTAACGGTTCTGCAATAGTAGCCAAGTTCGGAATGAATCGACCACTGAAGTTTACTAATCCTAAGAAACTCCGAACTTCAGATATTGTCTATGGTTTCCTCGCATTCACGATAGCCTCCACTTTTGACTGTGTCATGCCAATTCTATGCTTGGAGAGAATATGGCCCATGAATTCAATATGAGTCATATTAAACTGATATTTCTCAATGTTCATGGTAAGTCCACCATCACACAGTCGTTGCAATACTGCACCTAGTCGTCCATCATGCTCATCAGTAATTTTACCATGTACCACAATTTTCATGGAAAATGCTCTGAACACCCTCACATCCATCAAGTATCTGTTGTATTATCTTGTTGTACATTTCTTGCGCGCAACTTATACCAAACATTAGTCGTTTGTAGCGATACATCCCCTTGTGTGTCATGAATGTAGTAATGTGTCAGGATCCAGTTCTATCTAGTTTAGAAAAAAAACTTATTTGGTTGAAGTCCTGTTTCATGTCCACACACAATCGGATATCATTCTTCTTCGGAACGATTACTACTGGTGAGACCCATGGGCTCGATTCATCTACCTTCTCAATAATATCTTGTGAAACCAGTTCATCTAACTTGTGTTCAAGTTTTTCACGCAAATGATATGCAATACGCCGGACAGGCTGAATCACAGGTGTCACATTAGAGTTAATTGGAATCTTGAGACCGTAATCCCTGAGTTTCCCTATTCCCGTGAAACATGTCGGAAATTTGTTTTTCAGTTGTGCTTTTTTATCAGTAATGTTCATGTTTACATGCGTAATTTGCAATTTCAACAGTCCAAATTTTGAACCTGAATCTCTTAACAAAATTCCTGGTCCTTCCTCCTCAATCACATAAAGCTCTGTGTTGTTCCTCCGAGAATCATCAAGCTCAACATCTGCTTGGAATGTTCCTATGACACTAAGTGGCTTCCGTCCATATGCATATAACTCCTTGGATGATTTCTGGCTCACATATTTCACTCTCTTGGCCTTCAGGGATTCCCATAGTTTCTGACTTGTAACGTTTACTGTTGCACCAGATTCCACTGGTAGGTTGGCCTGAACTCCACCCACAAAAACATCCACGGAAATACTTTTATTTTCACTTATGTTGTGATGGTTAACAGTCAACGCATATTCACTTGCAGTTGCAGCATCATCTATTATTCTAACTCTTTGTCCTGTTTTCGTGTCATTCTAGTCTTACACATTTTCTCGAAATGTGCCAATTCCCCACATTTACGACACGGTTGTTTCTTCGCTGGACAAGCTTAATCAATTTTCATATGCCCCCTCTTTCCACATGCAAAACATACTATGTCACTTACAGGTATTCTTATTCCTGTGAGGAACTCTATACACAGTTCCTGAAACTTCTGTAGACAGGTGTATCTATTCCTTTCATGACCAAAGCTTGTTTGTCCGCAAATTCAATAGCTTGAGCAGTCTGTCTAACTTTCTCTAAAGTTACGTCTCTCATTTCCAACAGTTTTCTACGTAGTCTATGTGACAAACACTTCTCGATTACTTGGTCTCTAATCATCTCATTTTGCGCTTCTCCAAAGTCACAATAAACAGCTCGTTCACGCAAACGAGTGATTAATTCTTCAACAGTTTCATTAACTTGCTGTGAAGTAGCTCTTAACATTGAACGTTCATATGGCACGTTTTGCAAAGGTGAAAAGGGTCAGTTAATAACTTACATGCAACATCATACACAGTTTCATTTTGTCCTGGTTTCCGTTGCTCGAGTGTGTAATATAAATCCTTGACTTCATTACCAGCTGAATGTAGTTATAATGCTTTCAACTGAGCAGGGTCCGTAACTCCTTTTCCTAGTGCGTATAACGAAAACCCACGAAGCCACTTTTTTAGCGAAATCCCACGTTCTTTACATCACCGTTTGGATCATATTTTGCTATTCTTCATATTTCTATGGCCGTCATATTGGACGTTACTGATATTTAGGCTTTTCCGATTAATCCTCGACGCAAAATTATGTGCTATCGTGATAGATGACCACGATGATACCGGATTTAATCGCAGACACCAAAAAACACACCATTCAAGGTTCCATTACTTTATCTAATTAACTAGTACCAAGAACTCTTACATATTACAAATCGTACATTTAAATATTCCATTTACAATATAAAGTAAGACACAACATTTATTTTGTGTTTAACATCATACAAGTATATTTTCGGTATGTCTCAATTATTATCTTCAGGATACAAATTTGTCACAATTGCTGTTAAGTTGCAAATAGTAATAAGATTAAATCAATCTTGTCCTCATTTATCTTGCACTCTTATCTCAATGAAAATAATTTTGCAGCACATGTTGTTTTACATGTATATGATTTTTGTCACTTTACCACTGAAAAGCTCAGTCACAAAGAGGTTGTTTCTGGTATCTACACATAAACCACATGGCCACTGTAGAGAACAGTTATCAATGTAACGGAGGAACTGTCTCTAGAATGAGGAAACAGTTGTTGTGAAAATCTGATGTCAAGATCTGATCCTGGCTGTCTGTTGTGATGCCGACTGGATTAAATGATACCTTGCATGATTCCTTCTTATTAAAGAAGTGATAAAATGATTTCTTAGTAGCAGAGGGATGACCAGTGTATCTAAATCGGAGTTTTCCTGCCTGATTAACCACCACTACAGCACTGCCATCATAGTCAGCCACACAGATATCAAGGTTTCTGTTCTCACTGAAGTATTTAGTGTTGCCACCAGATGAATACAGAGGTTTACCTTCACCATCAAACTGAATGGTTTGTTTCTCTGTTGAGCCAGAGTAACGGGCAACTTTTGATTGTTCTTTATCATCACTGTTCATTGTAACCAGGAAGTCACCAGAGCACGTACTACGGACATAATGAGGTGCCATCCCTCTAATCTGATCACTTCCTGTATATGTTTATTCTTCACTATATTTACAGTTCTATTATCAGGGTCAGTTTAAACTAGACGTCCACTCCTTGTCACTGCTATGTCACGTGGCCACTTCCCAGACTTGGTTTGGATTGACTTTAGTAGTTTGCCCTGAAGGTTGTACAGTTTCATGAGTTTGTCATTTCCATTTGTACAGATTTCTTCATCACTGAAACAGCTAACACTGTATAGATATTCATACACAGTGCCTATGGTGGTGATGAGCTCTGGTTCATCAAGCAGTGGTTTGACTGGAGGACAGGATACAGTTTCTGGCGTCTGCATTGTGTAGCCATGATCTTCTGTTGTAATTGATAATGGTGATAAAAAACCAAAGCACTGTAAGCATTTCTCATGGTTATGATTTCCAGTAAACACAGGAAATTTAATTATCAGTTTTGATGGAAGCTTGGTGAATTTTTAGGATTTAATTTTATAGTAAATAGCTTTGGTAACTTCCTTGGATTGTAAAATGTCCTCAATTTCTGATATAGACTGTTTAACCTCATCAACACGTTTATTTACTTCATTTAGATGTTTATTTAATGCATCTCTGTGTTTGTTTCTCATCTCCTTGATTTCTTCCTTCCTTTTCTCTATAACTTTGTCAATTTCTCTGTGCCATTCTTTTCCATGTTTTGTGATCTTTGATGTAAGTTTGTCATACTTTCCATCTATTTATGCTATCTGGGTTTCTATATCAGTAACAATATCTTCAAACTTTAAGTAAACTATTTCTTTCAATCTTTTTCTTTCCTTTTCAATACTTTCTTTGTTGGATTTCATAAGACTTCTTAAATGATGTCTTCTATGATTTTTAGAAATAACACATTGAGGGCATACTGGATTATTGCAATCTTCACAGTGCATTTCACACTTCTCTTCAGAATGGGTTTGGCACTGATGGTACACAAATTTGGATCTTTTCAAATTCAAAGGCACTACATCATGCTTTTTAGAAACATCAGAGATGTGTTCCCCAACACAAACGTTACACAGATTCATGGGACATAAGTTACAATGCATTTGTGCAACTGTGTCCTCACAAAGATAACATCTAATGATGTCCTGGGCACAAAGTCTGGGGTCCATTTTATCATCTTTAAAATGCTGTAAATTTAATTATCTTAATTGAATTATAAAATTTTAAAAAGCTAGCACTTTATAAAATCGAGAATAAAAAAACAAAAAAGGAATGAAATGAGATGTTTACCTTCTAAATCTGTTGTACATCTGTGACTGCACAAACATAAAACTATGGCTGCAATGACTCATCTGATTAGTGGAGATAAAACAAATCATATGATTTTTTTTTATCTTTGGGAATATCAACTTGTACCAAGCTTGCATAAACATTGATATTAAATTGACACACTTTTACATTTTATCTGTTGTTATGTTGTTCTATTTCTTAATCTCAATTTGCTAGTATGAGGTACATAATATTAGCTCAGTTGTTGACCGGAAGTGCTTAAGTAGTGTCTTATTATTTATTATAACTTTTCAGCAAAGAAGACATAAGTAAAACAATTAAAAACTGTATAGAAAATTTACTTTGTATGCAAAATGGCAAATATCTTGCTAGTATAAGTATCTATATCATTTTTTATTCTCCTTGTTGTTATTTTATAAAGTCAAGACTTAAAATTATTCTTGAAAAATTTATATTTTTGATAGTTCAATTTTTCAAACCTTGACAGTGATTGTAGAAAAAAATTAAGACATCAGAACCCAATGTCTATTGAGACTTTGTTGGGCTATATCTACTATTATCCCTGTATTTTGTCAGGGACACAGTACTTTGATATTTGAAAGATTACATTTATAAATGTTAGTCAGGCCATATCATATTTTTGTTCACCATTCATGTAAACCAGCTCAAACAGATAATAGAATCTTGCAATAATAAGAAAGCAGTGCTTATTATCATGATAAATCATTCCCAATAATCAAATTTATAACAAAGTAAAACGGACAAACATTCTTGTGTGAAATTTGGAATAGGAAGATATGTCATTGCACCTATGCAACGTTCAGATTTATTATATATGTGTTTATGGAATAAGATAAATAAAAACAAAAAATACTCCGTGAAAGCTTTACAATATTTAAGCAGTCAATATCTCAGAGAACGTTAAAACAATTCTTGTAACTGCCGGAGCAAGCTGCATATCTGAGCAAGAAAATTGTGGAATAATTGAAAGATGTATCTTCTTGTCCAGTTGACATTTTTTTTTATTAAACCAATGAGATCAATTTTTTTAGACAATCTTTGATGAAGATGAAAGCTTAGAAAAGAAACATAGTCATTTTGCAATGTTAGACTTTTTTCTTTGATTTATCATTGCAAAAGCTATCTCCATTTGATTTAAAAAATGTTTGAGTTACTTCTCTTAGCTCTGATATCTGCAGTCACAGACTTACCTCTTTGATGTATCCTTTCTGATTGATCTTTGTTATTGTCATCTCTTTAGAGATAACACATTACGTTTGAAACCCGGATGTGAATCCCCAGTGTAAGCTGCTATTGATAAATCGGCAATCCTTGGCTGACTCCGCTTCACTCCATAACAACTGTGCGAGGCACGGGTCACCCGAGGAGCTTCGAGTGACCATTGATAATCTTGATGTTGACGCGATTTCTAAATATAGAGATGTAAACAAAACTGTTCAAAGAATGAGCAATCTGTCTTATTATCAAACAAAACAGGCCATCTTAAAGAAAACTTTTCACAGGAATCATAAAGAGTCAGACAGGACCGTTTGTATCTTCAAAATACATTTAGTCATCTAGGCTATTGTGTAAATGATGGTCAGCGCGTGTGTATCGAAATGCACTAAACAGTAAACATGGCATCGAATAGATCAGTCAAGGCGTGGATCCAAGAATCTATGCGGTTTATAAAGCATAAACTGCCCCAACCCTGGTTATACAGTATATCTTGGGTAGCTTTTAAATTCATTCCTTAAGTAGTTTTTTTGTCTGATATACATAAGTGCATTTTAACATGATATTAAATCCTTGAAAATTGTAAGGGAATCGTTTTGTGAAGCAAACTATATCGCGTCTTACGAAGAATCAAGGGGATACGGCCGACAGCGATGAAAAGTCACCAAAAATGTATGAAGAGCTTTGAGATCAACGATGTCCGGTCAACAGCTTGGAAAAATACTTGGCCAAACTACATCCCGACAACAAGTGGCTTTGGCAGAAGCCACGCGACTCGTATGCAGACGAAGATAACTTCGTCGACAAAAGCACACTCGGACACATGATGCAAAAAATCTGTAAGGAGGCGAACCTGAGCAAAATTTACACTAACCCTTGCATAAAGGCTACTTGCATATCAGTCCTCGACGAATGCGGATACGAGGCACGACACATCATAAGATTATCAGGATTTTAATCCGAGTCCAGCATTAAACACTATGCATCCCGACTTAATGAAACAAAAAAACGTGAAATGTCAACGGTGATGTATTGAAAGTTTTATCTCTAACCAGGAAAACAGTAGCAATGGAAAATACTTCAGAAAATTTTGAACTGGACTTTTTGAACGACATAGATTACCAGTACCTCATGAATGTGCTGGAGCAGTTCTTCATGAACACTAAACCCCGTCCTCAAAACTTCATCACTAATTGTAACATTACGATAAACTACAATTACATTTAGGATTGAGTAGACGTTAATTGTTACCTTAAAAATTACATTTTTTTATAAGAGTAAAAGGACCATTTTGTTTACCTCTTGTTTTGCAATGCATCATCACAATAAAAAAAAACTGAATTCTGTACTGCATTTCATATAACAGACACCATAGAGCATGTCAGATAAATTTGCAACATCATTTTTTTTTTCGACCTGAACACTTCCGGTCGCCACCGAAAGTGAATTTTAAAAATTGCACTTTAATTCTGTCTTACAAACTCTAGAAAATACGTTTTGATATTTTTACACATGCATTTGTGACATCAGACATCAATCGATAAAAAAAATTATGTCTTGATGTAAGGATGGGAAGTTATTGTTTTTGTTATTTTCTAAAATATTGCAAAGTTTGGAATTATTGCTTTTTCTCAGAATATATTTAACAAAAGCTACACGTACTTTAATATCATCATTTCATGCAATTTTTTATTTATTTATTTATAATTCTTTTTTGTAAATCTTAGATGAAAACATGCTAACTGCTTATTATTACTTTCAGTACTTTGATTTTTATAAATCGTGGAATGGTTATATACAATGTTCAAAAGTTAAACGTTTTGATTCTATCTATGTCACTATTTTTGCGAATTTATTATTTTTTTTTAATTCTTTGGAGTTTATAAGTATCCAAATTTCATTAATATCACTTAAAGATTTAAAAATATGAATGAGATTTGAAGGATGTGAGGAGTGCCCCAGTCTACGTACAAACCTGTTATCAAGACTTTTCAGGATCAGGGTAGCCGGTTGAACGCTAAAAAAACAGGCCTTTGGGGAAAATTGTCTTTTCGGGGAGAAACCAGTTTGCTTTGGTTGGTAAAACGGAGCAGAGCAAAGGTACTACAAGATGTTACAACCGAATTTAATATTGGAAATGGTTTTAAGCAAGTCAGCTGAAGGACTTTGGAGCGGATTTTGAATAAAAATCAGATTTATCGGAGAGTTGTCAGGAAACGTTGTCAACCAAAAGAAAACGACTTACATGGTGCCTACATAAACGGAGATTAACTGTAAACCAATATTGGAGAAATACTATCTTCAGTGATGAGACAAACCGAATGGTCAAAATAATAGGGTCTACCTGTGGCGATCTGCTTATGAAGCTTACTATCCGGAGTGCATGTCAGGAAATGTTGTCAACCGAAGAAAACGACTTACATTGTGCCTCTATAAAACGGAGATTAGCTGTAAACCATTATTAGAGAAATAATATCTTCAGAGATGAGACACAAATCGTATAGTTAAAATAATTGGGCCTGATTCAGGCGATCTGCTTATGAAGCTTACAGACCGGAGTGTATGTTGGCAGAGTGTAAGCCCAAAGTTTCAGTTATGATCTGGGGGTGTATTACCTGGTATGGGCCTAGTACTCTCTATAAGGTAAACGGCAATATAAATGCCGAGAAATAAATTTCAATATTAGATGTAGAAATGTGGCCTCTTATTGCCCGTCATTTCCCAGACAATTCCTACACATTCCGGGACGACAATGCCCCCGTGCATCGAGTACGTATCGTAGAGAGATGTAAATTATTTGAAAACAACATCCATGGAATGATATGACCAGTCCAATAGCCAGTCATAGATATTATCGAAAACTGTTGGCATCGGGTGGAGAGGAGTTTACAAAATCGGGCAGGCGAAATAACTAATTCAAATCAGCTGTTCGAAGCTATTCTTGATATTTGGCAGAATTTTTTAGTTAAGTACATTTAAAATCTTTCTCAGCCTCTATCTTGAAGAATTCTTGCATGCATTCGGTTTTAATGTACTTTACAAATTAGGGTTAGTCCTTCACCAAAACTGTATAAACCAAGTCACCTGGGTCAATGTTGTCAGGCCTTATTGTTGTCATTGGTCATATATTGAAAATATATTACATGATGGGGATCAACAAGTAATTTTTTATATGATAATGATAAACAATTAGCCGTCTAAAAATACAGTCCCTGTTTCAGACTCAAGGATAGGACTAAATTGGTTGTAAATTAAAAATGCATAACACATTGAAAAACCTTTTACTTATGTACATGTGCAAGACAAATGTTACACATGTAAACCTTATCAAAAACTATCAAATTTATGGCTCATGGTCCCAGCATTTGGACCCAAACTGGAGCCATTGGTCATTAAAATAAGTACTAACTTCCTTTCCTAAAATTTCAAAATCTATGTCACCTATATATCCAGCGCCCAGGCCCCGGAGTGTGGATAAGTCAGTCATGTATTGAAATTTATTATACAATGTGCCTGGATGTCTATGAGGAAAGCTGCATGATTTTATAAGCCTCTCAAAACTATTTTTGTGAGACCAGAGGTCCAGTCCATTTGAATTGAAATGGCAATAGCATCAGAAACTCATGATATTCAGGTGACTGTTATCCCATGCTTCAGCAACCGTTTTATAAGACTCTGACACTGAATTTAGAAATGTATTCTTTGATTATTATGATATAATTATTAAACTCTTGGAGTAAATGTGAATAAATTTAATTACTTACATAATGACCCCCCTCCAATCAAAATTTTTTTATTGATAAGATCATGTGATCAAAGGTAAGCAGTACGATTGGATATTATGGTTTAATATTTATAAATTTGCATCAAGTGGAGATAGAACAAACAATTACTGTTAATATCTTCTTTATTTTTGTCCTTAGGAACAAAAGGATTTCATAGGTAGATAGCTCTCAGCAAGCCGATTCCAACGATATGCATAACTCATTTTGGACCATTTTTGCACTTAGAACATGGATGATTTTGGCAAAAGAGTTTGTGATTCAATTTTTTAAAAAGTTGGAATTTAAACTATCAGTATTTCATAAACATCCCTTCTCAACACGATGTTTCAATGCACCGCTGAAGAAATCATTTTAAGAGGTCAAGGAGCCAAAATGAATGGAGACAGAACTTCGTTTCTATTATATATTTCCCTTATCGTTCCAAGCTCTCTAACTAGAGTTCATAATCAAGTGTAAAATAGAACTATGACTGGCAACTTCTATTTCATGCTTCTTTAAAAGTAACATGACTAAATGTATCTTAAATTGGAAACAATTTTCTTCCAAACAACAAAAATGATGACCTTTCAATAGTCGATATTGACTTGGTGTTTCTCAAAACATACTTTCACCTCCTAGTGTATTTCAAGAATGGACATTTTTATTACTTTGGACCTTTCGAAAATAATTGAACAATAAACCTTACCCATTCTCTAAAATCTTACTTAACTGAAAACAAAATCGAGATAAAGCTTACGTTGAAGTCCTTGACAGTTGACACCTCCTCTTAAACTAGAGCAGTATCTGTGTTTCTCGGGTATGAAACGATCATTTTTTAAAAAGAATAAGATTGTTGTTAAAAATAGCATTGTTTATTCATAATTGATTTATTAAAAAATAACGATGGAAAATGATAAAATTGCTTCAACACATTTGATCATGAACGTGTAAGAAAAAAATAAATATATTTTTATTTTAAATAAACGGAAATTTATGTATAATGTTGAAAAGTGCAATTCATAAATAAAAGCACTGTCAAGGCGAGCATTTTCATCTATGAACACGTTCATTGATAAAAACGTTTCGGACACGAGTTAAAATTAGGAAATCTATTTTATCTGGGGTAAAGTCCCATGTTTAAATGCAGTATTCGTAGATATCAGTTCTGCTACAAACGTTTTCCATTCGTATACAAATTTCCTCTCCAGAAATGTTTCTGTGTCGACACGAATAAAGAATCTCCAAAATCTGGTTTATAAATCTCCATCGAACACACGCTTGTTTGGAGACTTAGCTCTATGGTGCTTGTCGGTATCGTGTGTAGAACCATTGAGACTTAAATCTGTATATCAACCACTTGTCGATATTGTATGTTTGTTTCATACTTTATAAATTTTCCCTAAATCACTGTTAAACAGGCGCTTCTCGATGCTGTATGTAGACGTAAGTCTATAAAATCTCTGTTAATCATGCAGAAAGTGTTTTGCGTAAAAAAAACAACACTAGACTCGGATCTGTGAACGCTCTGTTAATTGTGTGTTTGTTGTTGTTGTGTGTGTAAAAGCGAAATCTGTGTCAATCGTGTGCTTGTCGTTGTTGAGCGTGTAGAACCATTGAGACTCGGATCTGTGAACTCTGCATCAATCGTGTGCTTGTCGTTGTTGTTGTGTGTAGAATCATTGATACTCGGATCTGTGAACTCTAAGTCAGTCGTGCGCTTGTCGATGTTGTGTGTGTAGGAGCACCAGAATCTGATCCATTTTTCTGTCTAGTTCCCGCATTTGAGACTCCATACTCGATAACTTGGAGAAGACGGTCACTCGTTCTTTATCCCTGTTCAGTACATGTAGTGGCTTTCCCAGAGTTGTATCCAGTCTAAAAGTAAAGTCTTAGATAAATGCTTCAATTATAAACAACATAAAATCTGACATTTTCGTTTCAGAGAAATAACGAAGCCCAAGTTTTTGTTATTCAAATTAACATTGAAAAGCATTTCTAATTGTTCTCTCCTTTAAATTTATGAATATTTTATTAGTGCATGTTTATATCGAATATGATTAATGATAAGATTGGTCTGTTTCCTACTTAGCTGCTTCATACTTTAGTCTTATGTTTAGATATATGATGGGTTTGTTTCCTACTTAGCCGCTTCATACTTAACCGTATGTTTAGATATAAGAAGGGACAATATATGTTTAGATATATGATTGGGTCACTATATGTTTATATATATGATGGGCCACTTATCTGCCGTAACATTTAAGTCAAGTGTGTAATTGTTAACTGTTCTCTAACTTTTCCAACGTCTAGGCGTTCGCATTCATTTTCATGAATCTCATTCTTTGAAAATACGACTGGGTGTTAACACACAGATAATTAGGGATAACTGAATGGCTGATTTAAATACAATATCACCTTAAAGTTACTTTATCAAACAGTTTTTATTCACTTAAAAATGTACAGCTGGGATCGTTTGGATAAGTAAACAATCTTCTATAATCAAGTATCAATATACAGCTAAAAACATGCATTCGACTGGCAATGTTAGGAAAAATTCATTTTATTATTTTACCTAGGTATATTAATATCTTTGTTTTACATTAGTGAACATCACTTTGGTACATGCAAGTATGAGGTATCATATCACAACTCACCTCCTCTGAAGTTCTTTGATCCGCACCATCATGTTTAAATGTCCCTGAGAATATTGCTCAATAACATCTCTGACGTCATAAGGCTTCCGAGCTAGCTATAAAGACATCGGACACATTTCAGTTAGGAATAACATATTAAGACATCAGCCACATTTCAGTTAGGGATCACATATAAAGACATAATATAGATTTCAGTTAGGAATTACATATATAGAAATAATATAGATTTCAGTTAGGAATCACACATTAAGACATCAGATGGAATTCAGTTAGTGATCACATATATAGACATAATATAGATTTCAGTTAGGAATCACACATTAAGACATAATATAGATTTCAGTTAGGAATCACACATTAAGACATAATATAGATTTCAGTTAGGAATCACATATTAAGACATCAGAAAAATTTCAGTTAGGGATCACATATTAAGACATCAGATAGATTTCAGTTAGGGATCACATATTAAGACATCAGATGGAATTCATTTAGTGATCACATATATAGACATAATATAAATTTCAGTTAGGAATCACACATTAAGACATCAGATGGAATTCAGTTAGTGATCACATATATAGACATAATAGAGATTTCAGTTAGGGATCACATATTAAGACATCAGATAGATTTCAGTTAGGGATCACATATTAAGACATCAGATAGATTTCAGTTAGGGATCACATATTAAGACATCAGATAGATTTCAGTTAGGGATCACATCAGTGTTAGGGTTAAATAAAGAGATAGGAATCACATCGATATAGTGTACGATTACTTATGCTGCTTATTGCCTAAAAATTACATATTAACAAATTACTGTAGCAACAGGTAAATATATAAGTTTTTTATTTGATGTCAGTTAAAAACTGAGATATAATATAGAGCGGTAGTTAAAAATAACGATATTATGTAGGTGATAGCAAAAAATAACGATATTATGTAGACGATAGCAAAAAATAACTATGTTATGTAGATGATAGCAAAAAATAACGATGTTATATAGGTGATAGTATACACATATCCACTGGCTGTGAGTGGGATAGCTCTTTTATCAAACCCGCGACAGGAACTAGTCCCCGAGGGCTTGCCCGAGGGGAATAGTTCCTGTCAAGGGTTTGATGAAAGAGCTATCCCACTCACAGCCAGTGGATAAGCATTTTATTATACTGATGTATATCATAATTTCTGAGTGTTGTATTTACCTGATACTACAGTTCGATAGTAAAATCATGAAGAAAAAAATAATTTATGAAAGTTTTGAACAAGTATTTGGAATAAGATAACACTGCTAGAATGAGCTGAAATCCTGATGACGTCACAATGCTATTGAAGTCAGGATGACATCATAAGTCTATAGATTGATTACAGGAAATCAAACTTGGCGGCAAAAATTGCATGAAAATTTTCCGAGGGGTGGATAGCAAAAACTATACCCCGGGGTATAGCTTTGCTATGTGTGGAAATTTTGAGACTATAAAGATAGTTAGTTTACCTTCTTAACTTTATATAGGAAACATTTTAACAGAAGTATAATAACAAAAAATAACGATATAATGTAGGTAATAGTAAAAAATAACGATATTATGTAGCTGATAGCAAAAAATAACGATATGATGATGTGTGAGGTGGCACCTTAAAAAATCACGATATTAAACAGAGTGAAAGCTACAAATATACTACTTATGTATACGGCAAACGCAACAAATATATCCCAAGAAAGTCTAAAACTCAACTACAAAATAATGAATGAATGGATCTACCAGGTAATGGAAATTTTACTAAAAATTCAGGAATATGACGTAGAACAAAACGATATGAACAATGGAATAAAAATGCTTTTATAAGCAGGAGTATACAAATAGAGGATATTCAATGTATTGTAGATGAATATGGAATTTATTAATTAATTAATTCCATATTCATTACAAAACATTGAATTTTCTGTTTATTACATTTTCTTTGATTTTCCCTTTGCCCCTGTCTTTTCTTAACACAGTGTCATAAGCTTGACGTCATAGTTGAGCGGTTGAGACGTCATAGCTTAGCAGTTGTGAGATTGAAAACATTACATAGCATAGATTTTAGCAACATATTTGGGAAGAAATTTGCAGTTTAATCTCTATTAAGATGGTTAGTTACTATCTCTATCTTATGACAGGCCAGAAATTATTTTTTTACTTACTTTGATATCCTTTCACACTGTGAGAGAATATCATTTTGGTATCCTTTCACACTGTGAGAGAATATCATTTTGGTATCCTTTCACACTGTGAGAGAATATCACTTTTATTCAATAAATAAATCACAGTATTTCACTGTTGACAATGTAATAAACGATCTACATAAGAATAAAAAAAAAAATTTTTAAATATGAAACGGCCGGTCCCTTAAATTATCATAATTAGTATTTTTACCTGAAAACGTCGCCTGGCAACAAAGAATTTAATTCTTCGAATAACTCTTATCATTGTTTTATGTTCTTCGGTTAATCTGAAAAACGTATTAAAAAATAATAGCTATGAATATTGGAAAGGATGAATATATTTAATGTTACACGCATTTAAGAAATATCTTCCAATTTGGAAAGTTAATAAAGATACAGACTTCTCATACGGACATGATATGATAAAATCAGTGATACATACTCCTGAGGTTTAGACACAGCTTCTTCCTCCAGTCCGTCGTTGGAGTATTCCATCATTTCTACTGCCTGACAGTTGTTCAGATCTATTGAATAGTAAAAAGAAAGATCTTTTAGTGACACTCTAGACTTACCCTACTGACGATGTTCAGATCTATTGAATAATTAACATTAATATTTAAAAGTTATAATTTTATAAGTGGCAGTCTAGATTAACCCTATAAAGAGTGGTCCTGACCTATTGAATAATTATCAATAAGAGTTATTCTAGATTAACCCTACCGACATTTATTCAGATCTGTTAATTAACTAACATTAAGAGTTATTCTAGATTAACCCTACCGACATTTATTCAGATCTGTTAATTAACTAACATTAAGAGTTATTCTAGATTAATCCTACCGTTAATTATTCAGATCTGTTGAATAACTAACAATAAGAGTTATTCTAGATTGACCCTACGTTTTCAGAAGAATGAAGAGAAATAGAATGACTTAACAATTGAATTCATACAGTGAGATGCACTTCCGAAAAGTTACCTGTTTTCTCTGAGTACTCTGGAATAGATTGACAACTGCCGTGTTTATCAGTTATGCTGGAGGTCCGGGAAAAATTTCGTTTCTTCAGAAGATTCGGTCTTTGAGGAAATCTAGATAGAGACCCTGACGATGGGTTTTGTTTATTGTTGATCATTTTCTTGGAGTGATGGTTAGACATTTTTGAAAAACCGTAATGATGTTTGTGTTGGTGGCGCTTTTCATCTAGATGAACCTTCCAGGTGGCGCTAGAATGAAAATTAGGCTCAGCCGCGTGGCATCGCCATAAGCACTGCAAAGAAACAAACGAACAACTTATCAACAAACAACAAACCAACAACTTATTAACAAACAACAAATCAACAACTAATTAACAAATTACGAATGAAGCAATGGTCCACTTGTAATTGGTGTAAGTGGAGAGTAGGCTTGGTAAATGTTTCACCTATAGAAAACTTGTACGTGTCCTTGCTCTTTTAAAATATATAATTTCGACCGGCATTCTTCATTTTTTTTTTAAATTGAATGAATTTCTACACATATATATTGTAGTCAGTTATCTATCAGAACTTTAACATTTCTAATCATAATGTCAAATTTAATGGCTATATAACTATAGTAAACTACAGTTTATCAAAGGGTTTGATTTTGTTATGGGATTTAGGAATTTGTACAAAACTACAACTGTATATATTTCAATATAAATGCAATATTTTCTGTGAAGAGAAAAATATATTCATCCGATAGAGAAGTATATTTCTAAAACAATTAAAATTCGTTAGAACTGAAAACATGAAAGATGTGAATGGAATTTTGAGTGACATGTAGATTTAGAAAAGAGAGAATAGAAAAAATACCGGAAGTGGAAATAATAAGAACAATAGCCGAGATTCGATCTGAAAATTGATTTCTTTTGCATGAAATTCTTCATACAGATTTAAATTAAATCTGGAAATGTTTCATCAGAGGCTTGTTTCGAGGAAAAAGGTACATGTATATAAAATAGAGTCGTATAATTTTGAGGGACACACTCCATTACAACTTTTGGAATAAGGTATATTATTTAATGGATTTTTAATAGCAAAGTTACTGTGCAGTCATAAATACCTCTCACATTATAAGCCTTTTTCAATAAAACGTTACATTCACTATGATGTAAGTTGTACACAATATATTTTCATGTATGGCGTGATCTATCATGTGCTTATTACTGCTAAGTAAACCTTCACTTAGTATTCTAAAACACCAAGCTTACCTGTATAAGTGTAAACCTTCACTTAGTATTCTAAAACACCAAACTTACCTGTATAAATGTAAACCTTCACTTTGTATTCTATAACACCAAGCTTACCTGTATAAGTGTATACCTTCACTTAGTATTCTATAACACCAAGCTTACCTGTATAAGTGTAAACCTTCACTTAGTATTCTATAACACCAAGCTTACCTGTATAAGTGTAAACCTTCACTTAGTATTCTATAACACCAGGCATACCTGTATAAGTGTAAACCTTCTCTTTGTATTCCATAACAACAGGCTTACCTGTTTAAGTGTAAACCTTCACTTAGTATTCTATAACACACATTCATTTAGAATTCTACAAAGCCAGGCCTACATGTACCTGTATAAGTGAGGCAGCAGTGGGAATCTGACGATTAAAATGTTTCTGTCGTTGTTTTTGCTGAACTTTCAGGGCGAATCCAGACCCGAGTATGCCCTGAAACAAAAATACACATACATGTATAACCGAATAATACAGACCAAGTATGCCATGAAACAAAAACACACAAACATGTATAACAAATAACACAGACCCAAGTTTACCCTGAAACAAAACCTAACAAAAACTAATACAGACCCAGGTTTACCCTAGCTAAGTCAAAAACAATGCACAAACATGTATAACAAAATAATACATACCAAAGTTTACCAAGAATCAAAGCACACAAACATGTCTAATCAAATGATATAGATCCAAGTTTACCCTGAATCAAAGACTCACATACATCTATAATCAAATAACACAGGTCCAAGTTTACCCTGAAACAAAAACTAATACAGACCCAAGTTTCCCCTGAATTTAAATCACACAAACATGTATAACCAAATAATACAGACAAACGTTTACTCTGAATCCAAAACACACATGCATGTATAACCAAATAATACAGACCCAAGTTTACCCTGAAACAAAAACACACATGCATGCATGTATAACCAAATAATACAGACCCAAGCTTTCCCTAACACCGTATTGTTTACATTTTTCTAGTTATCCGATCATGACAAAGAGCACAGGGCAATTGTGACAGGTGGACAGGGGATACTTACTTCACTGTGGCACCTGATCCCACCTTTGATCTTTTTTTAGGACCATGTTTGCTCTGCTCCCAATTTGTATTGTACAAATGGAATTATGAGCTTGATAATTATTCGCTATCGTCATAATTCATATA
Organism: Saccostrea echinata; assembly: GCF_033153115.1. Lineage (NCBI taxonomy): Eukaryota > Metazoa > Mollusca > Bivalvia > Ostreida > Ostreidae > Saccostrea > Saccostrea echinata. The sequence goes on along the minus strand of NW_026889756.1, from coordinate 7,619,867 downwards.
CAATGGGAAGATATGTTCAAAAATCCAATGAAATAATACAAATTGTGAGCAGAGCAAACCCTGACCTCTTCCAACAGAAGATGTCGGATCAACTGCAAGGTAGGAGTAAACATCTGTCGACTTGCAACATGGGCTCTTTGCCATGATAGGGTAAACGGAGAAATTCGTAACCAGTTCGTTATAAGAAATAATGACCAAACAATTTGTGTACAAACGTCAATAAACATTCGACTTAAAGACAAATGGTATTGCAAACAAGGTTATATGTATCGGCAAACGAATTCGCAACATTTTGACTTTAGACAAAAATGTAAATATTCTTGTATCATCAACCGTTTAGCTGTAATCCATCTCATTTAATAAACTATGCGCACAAGGAACATGCCCTTGCATAAAGAATGAACTGATAAATAAAAAACACACTCATATGCAGGTAAAAATGAGATAGTGACATATAAATGATAAGTTAAGGATAAAAAGTTGAAGTCGTCATTTTTATGCCCATGTAATCGAAGATTTGGGGGTATATAGTTTTAGCCTTGTCCGTCTGGCTGTCTGTCTGTCTAGCTGATTGTCAGTCTTGCTGCCTGTTTGTGTGTTAATCTGTTAATTTTAACCTTGCACAAAACTTTTGATTGGTCAATGCTATGGGTATAATATTTCAAGTGTTTATCTCTTGTGACAAGACCTTTATTTGGTTATAAATATATTTGACCTCTTGACCTTTGAGTTTGACCTGATAACTGTACAGTTGTTGCTTGGGCTTTCGTACTTCACATGCCTATTCACTGTGTCAAGACCTTTCCTTGGGTATAAATATTTTGGACTTCTTGACCTTGACCCTAGAGTTTAACCGACTTTAAAAAAAAAACTTTGACCAATTAGTACTAGGGCTTTCATATTTCACAGGTGTGACAAGACCTTCCTTTTGATACCAACAATTTTGACCCTTAACCTTGGAGTTTAAGATATTTTCAAAACATTTTAACCTTGGCGATAACTTTTGAAAAGTTGGTGCAATGGCTTTTATATTTCACATGTATATTTCTTGTGGCAAGTCTTTTCGCTATGTATCTTTGTTTTTGAGCCTCTGTTCTTGACCTTGGAGTTTGATCCACTTTTAAAAAACATTAACCTTGACCATAACTTTTAAACGGTTGGTTCTAAGACCTTCATATTTTACAGGTATATTCATTGATACGAGTTCTTTCTTCGGAAAGCAACATTTTTGATCTCTTGACCTTGGGAGATAATTGGCATTTGAGAAACTTCAACTTTCGCCATAAGCTGCCATACGGGGACATCAGTGTTTCACAAACACATCTTGTTATTATAAAGTTAAATGTTAGTTTGTCATTAATTTCTTTTTCTAGTAAAACATCCAAATATGAAGCAGATGTGTCAGACTTCGTCATTTCTTTTATTTTGAGCTTCATGGTACCAGTATATAATCAATCAAGATATGAATAAAAATAAACTAAATACTGTTAGGGTTAGGGTGTATAAATATCCTCGATATACATGTATCTAAATGTCGGTTTGAAGGTCATAGCAAGAGATTACTTCTTTCTTGTTGAAGATTATTGAATAAATTCTTTTTAGGAATTCAGAAAAGGGCTGCTTACAATGGGACTATAATAATACTGGTGGGAATTCCAACAGATTCTTTGAATTCTTTTTCTACAGAGACAAGATAAATATTGTCAATGAGGAACTCAAGCATCTTCAGAATGGTTTTTAAACAAATTTGTAGATGACTGGTGACAAAATGGGAAAACTTATAACTTATATTAATTTAAAAGAAGTTGTCCAAATATTAAAAACTGGGGATGGTTGTATAAAGTGTTTAAAAGTCCTTTGTTTTGATGAAATTGATTTTGCGAATTCAAATTTTCTAAAAGTTCTTTAAGTATTTGAAGAATTAAATAAAATCACATTAAGCCACATTTGATTAAGTACAGAAAGTAAACAGTAAAGAAAAAGGCTTGATAGAACATTTGCTACATCCCGCTATGTAAAAGTATCTTGTTTGTAAAACAAAATTAATTTGTAAAGCTTTTTTAATCTAAAATAGGTATGGTAATTCAGAATAAATTAAGCTATTGGAAATATGAAAACTATTCAAAACTGACAAGTGATTTTGTAGATTTAGAAATGTTGGATTGGATATTGTGAAAAGTTTATGACGACAAGAGCAACAACGACAACAAACAACAAACATTTTTTTTTTAACAGAAGAACTCACTTGAGCCTTTGGCCCAGTTGAACTAAAGAGCAGTTAATGTGGTAGATGTCCTGCTCAGATAAAACAAAATTGTTAATCAAAATTGATACTCACAGCAGGAAGAGCAAAAAATGAAATGGCAAACACAGAAAAACAGGAGGCTACAATCCTCCCCATCCAGGTCTGGGGAACTGTATCCCCATAACCAATCGTTGTCACAGTAATCTGTAGAAAAGAGACAAATGAGATGATTCCTTTGCTGTCATCTTCCATACTGTATAATAAAAGACAAAAACAGGACTCTTTTTCATGTCTCTGTTCTTCTTCATTTGATCAACAGAGCCTGGTTCATTTGTTTCCTTGCAAAGTGAAAATATTTGTTGTTAACACTACTCACCACTCCCCACCAGAGGGCGTCAGCGTAGCTGGTGAAGTCTGTGGACCCGTTTTCTTTTTCTGCTAGGTAGACAAAATACGAGGAGAAAATGAGACCCAGGAATCCTATATAAAGCGTGGTGATCAGTTCCTGATAATAAAAGTACAGTCAAATCAGAATGGCTAGGTATAAATATAGTAATATAATATTAAACAGAGAAATATCATCACGAAATCAGCTTGAAATATAATTCGAATACCTTATCTTTATTAAAAGAAGACTCTAGACTCCTGTCCCAGACTTGTTATCTATGTAATTGACTTACTCTAGAGGTATGTTCCTCTTCTGACTGTGTTTACAGACAATGACATCAGAGTAATCTATCTTACTTTACCTTCTGAATTATTTATCTCTAAATTCCTTTTACAAGTTTTTCCATTAACTAACTTTAAGTTAATGATCATCTTATTAGCTGTCTGTGTGTGTAGACAACTGATTCCTGAGTTACGTCCCTTCCTTGTCTGTGTATGTAGACAACTGATTCCAGAATTATGTATCTTAGCTATCTATGTAGAAAACTGATTCCAAAGTTACGTCCCTTAGCTGTCTATGTATGTAGACACCTAATCACAGAGTTACGTTCCTTAGCTGTCTGTGTATTTAGGCAAATGATACCAGAGTTATGTCCCGTGTCTGTCTGTATGTAGAACTGTTTTCAGAGTTATGTCCCGTGCCTGTCTGTGTATGTAGACAAATAATCCTGGAGTTACATCTCTTACCTGTCTGTGTATGTAGACAACTGATCCCAATAGACGCCAAGTTCCTCCCTGTCTGTCAACGTGTAACATACGAAGGATTTGAAGAAACCGTACACCTCTATAAAGCAAATATCAAATAATTGTTAATGAGCCAGAAAATATAAAGTAAATCTTTGTGCCTTTTTGATTCCCCTTTTTTCTAACAAGAGTTCCAGTCATGGCTTTAATTGTCAGCTGAATACAATACAACCCTGTAAAGGATATAATTATATGTGTATAATCACACAAAAAAAGACCGAAACACAAAAAACAAGAGAAAAGTGATAATCGGGGATCAACAGAATAGTTTGTATAGTTATCAGCACCAGCTCAAACTTGCCTGTATATGTTAGACAATATTCAGGGTTTGACACTAAGGCACGTACGACCGACCCAGTCTAGTAGATGAGTGGTCCGGTCATGTAGAATGTAACCCTAACCCTGAACTAGACCGATTGGTCGTGTTAATAAAATTACTGTTAAATCCCATTTCAGTCTTTCAAATAAATATTCCAAAAACTTTTAAAGAATTTTTCTTAATTTTTACGATTGTAAACACAGCTATCGCTCTGCAAAAAAAAAATCCTGTATGATACAATATCTACTTTTAGCCACGGCTGTAATAGACAAGCCGCGGTAGAGACTTGCGTCGTTCAGTATCAATATGGTATAAATAGTTCTTGTAAAAATATATTCTGCAATCAATTTATTAATATTTAGGATAAAAAAATTATTAAAGTTCGTTGAATGATCTTTAAAGCTTACAATACTCGCATGTCCTGATGAACCCGACTCAATTGGCTAGTTTGAAACAATTTCAAAATTACCTCGTTAAAATTAGCGATTTAAAAAAAAATTGTAGGTTTGCTCAGGGCTAGTGATTTTACGGTCAGGGCTAGTAAAAATTATTGGAAGTAGCCCGACTGGTCTAGTACTCATAAAAGTTAATGTCAAACCCTGATATTCAAGAGTACACCCAGCACAATCCCCACACAATGATTGAATCTCTTGGACTATAATTTTTAATGTTCATCTGTAAGGCGCTTTGTCTCAGTTTTATTCTGTCATCTATTTTTTTACAAGTCTACGCAACTACAAAAAACTAAGAAATTACATTCTGTATTATGTATTAATAATTATTGTATCATACTTTTATTCCATTTTCCAATAAAATGCAATCTCTGCATTAATTAACTGATAAATTACCATAGGTAAGAATGAAGAAAAATAACTTATCTTAAAGCAGAGTAAATACAACATGATAAAATAAGCCCCACCCTAACTCCAGCTTTCTGTCTCAGGGGCCATGAATGTCACAATTTGGAATGGGCACTCTTTCTCATCTTAACCATGTACTTAGTTTGTGTACTAAATATCCCAAAGCAGATAATATTTTTTTTCCAATAAATGCCTTTTCATTGTACGATTAACCCTACCCATAGTCAACTAAATTTAGAGTTTTGGAAGATGCATTTTTGCTCATCATAACCATGCAATTAGTTTGTATTCTAAATACCCAGGAGCAGAGAAGAAATTTTTTAAAAGATTTAATGCATTTTTACAATCAGACAAATAGACCCCTGCCCTAACACAGAACCCCTGTCACAGAGACCATTAGTTCAACAAGTGTATTTAAGGAAGCGATTGCAAGGCGTCACGTGATCGACTCATGTGATGTTTAAAAAAAGAAGATTTACGGTAACCATTTCCGGAATAACAGCTGAATAAGGAGCGTGATTATGATTACGCCCATGACAAAATATCTTCGTGGCAATATTTTTAAAGCAGAGAATTAAAGAATAATATAAAGATGTGATGTTGCAGAGTGTTGGTGAGCGTCGACGCAGACTTTTTTTTTATCCCTGTGTTTTTTTTTTTCGTTTCGACACGTCTACCTTTTGTCGTAGTTCTGAACACTGAAATCTATTTCATGAATAAATTTAATTCATATCTGGATCTTTACGTCCTCTAGTTTTATTTAAAATATTAATATTAGAATTTTATTTGAGATCGGTTTCTTTCCTATAGGATCTACATCTATGAATCGATATTCATTTCTTAGAAGGCCTATATGGATGGACAGATAAATGAATGCGATTTTCATATATACGTGTATAGACCAGTTTGAGGCCGCATGCTGGACATGAACGTATTTTTAAAAATATCGCAGAGGAAATTGTTTTCCTCTGTAAGATCTTCTCTAGCATTTTCAACTCTTACATCGACCATGTAAACATTGAATCGTCGGCACATTATTGCGTAAACATTTAATTGTTGTGGTAAAATGTTTTATTCGTCGTATTTGGTAAAAAATTGAAACCTAACACACTTCTTCTGACAGAAAAGAACAGTTTCTTTTTGCAAGTTTTCACAAATCTAGCAAAAAATACGCGCGTAAGAATGACAGACGAAACTAAGAGAGGTTAATTCTGACAATCGAGGTACTACGAAGGTACCAGGTATACCAGAGAGAGAAAATTATTTTGAGCATATTACATTTATTAAAAAAAACATTTCAACTCATCATGCTCACGGGAATATATTTGAAAAATGAATTTGATTTTTTAAAATTCACGAGGACATAAACAAAGACGTTTCACCTCAGCATATTTCATGAACCGCGTGAGCATGAAGCGCAAATTTATAAATGTCTTTCAACGATTATTTTTGAAACAAAACAGTTTGCACTATAGTTTTGACGTCAAGTGTGGCATTATGACGTCACAATGGAGATATGTAGGCTTACCTAGTTCATGAAAAAATGAATTGTTTTCTAACTTGCAATGAATCTGAAGGAAAAATATTTGCAAAATGTAAATATTAAATAGCAAATCATAAAATTTGTCAAATAAGATAATAGTTAGGATTTTATATACGGTATATATTGCAGGTACAAGTTCTCTGAAATAACCTATTCATTCAATGTGTTCAAGTGACACCCCTTCCCCCCCCCCCCTTTCCGATTCCAAGTCACAGTGCAGAGAACTCGATGAGTGTTCAGAGCATGAATAATTTGGCCCTTAGACCACTGTGCACTGGTTTAGAATGTATATACATGTACTTATGTTGATATAATAACGGAATGAATATTTTGGAGATGGGGAAATAAAAAAAAAAATGCATATTGTTGTTTTTTGTGTACATTATACTTATATCATTCTGCTCGATGTATAAAATGAGCAACCACTACAAGATTTTCAGGAAAAAATATTTATTAATCTATACGTATTTTCTATAGTTTGTAACAGATTATGCATATTAAAGGTTCAGCAACAAACCATCAGATTAAAATTTATGAAATCTTTTAATATTTTAGGAAGGGGGGGGGGGTATTGAAATGCATGTAGCTTAAAAAAGAATGTGATGACCCCACTTCATATTTTAACCATAAGTCACTTATAATAATTGTTACAAAATATATTAATTTTAGGAAAATTCATTGGGTAATTTTTTGTCAAGACGTTGAAAACTGCTCTTGGGGTGAAAATATTGCTGCAAATTTACAATGACTACTCCCCAAAGCAACTGTGGCATTAGTACATCTATCAGTAGTTTCCGATACAATTTTTATTTCCGATGAATATAAAGCATATTATTTAATATCTGGTGAAAATTATTTAATTTGTTTCAATTTTGATACCTGTATGGTATAATTAAAAATTCACTACATAAATATCAAAATATTGAAAAACGGTGGTTACCATGGCAACCATATCTTCCTTATAACCCTGATGACCATAGTTGAAATTTTCATATTATGATACCATTAAGGTAAGGCAAATTATATGTAAAAATGAGAAAAATTCATAGAGCGGATTTTTTTCATGTACCCTTGCAATCTCTTCCTTAAGAGGCACTCTAGTTGACGATATCTACTCTTCGTTTATCTACTGAATATACAGGGGAGAGATTTTTGAAGAAATCATGCATTTGCACTATACGATCAATAGAGCCCCACTCTAAAACGAGATACACTACCCAGGGGCAGGAAATTTACCACTTTGGAAGAAGCATTATTGCTCATCATAGCCATGAACTTCAGTTATCTGGTTGATACCCAAGAGCAAAGATTTTTTTAAAGAGTTATTACATTTTCACTATATAATCGCTAGAGCCCTAAACTAGCACTAGAACCCCTGACCCGGGGACTTGAATTTCACAACTTTGAAAAAAGTATCCTATCTATTCGCAACGTGATCAATAGGGTCCCATCTAAAGCCTAGAACCGCTAACTCTTGGGTCATGAATTTTACAATTATGGTGACACGGCGCTCATGACAATCATGCCAACATTTTGACAGCTTGAACTCTAGAATTAAAGAAGAAGATCGCATTGATTTTGATGGTTTAAACCCCAATCCTCAGGTTCCAGGAGCGCAGGGACCGTGAAATTCACATTTTTTGTTTTCTTTTCAACATATTGCTATAAGCCAAAATTAATAGAAACTGGTTCAGCAGTTCCAGAGAAGGAAATCAAAATTTTCAAATATTTACGCAGGCTGCACGGCGGACGACGCACGACGACGGACAAAAATAGATAGCAATAGGTCACCTGAATGACTAAGGTGACCTAAACATTTTCCTGTTCATCAATTTCGTTGACTCAGCATAATATCAAAATAAAAACTGGTCAAAAATATTTGAGGGATTTAACATATATAGATTAACAAGCTATAAACTTTTTTGTATTGTTAAATATGTAACAACATCCTCTGATTGTTGGCAATCCAATGAATTCAAGGTCAAGAAAAAGTAAAGATTATCATACTAAGTTTTAATCCTTGTAATCAACAAAAACATTTGTCTGAAAATTATTTTTTGTTGGAGAAATGTATACAGAAGAAAATAGCAGACAGCAGAGAGATAGCAATGCTTAATCCAATAAGTAGTTTTCATTAAACATTTTAAGAGCTACAGACAAATAAACATAGAATAGGTTTATCTTCTATTCTGTGTCCTTGAGTACACGTCAACAAAACAGGACCCCCCCCCCCCCTGTTTAAAGGACTTTTAAAAATTATCAACCATCATTTCATACTTAATTACAATTTCAATTGAAATTTGTAGTCATGGTGTGAAATTGCAACAAATAAATTCGCAAAAAATCCATGTACCTATTTTGGAGACAAAGCACAAACATTTGCACTAGCAGAAAAAAGAACAGTTATGTGGTAAATTCGGTTATGATTTTTATGAATCATTAGCAATATGAATTAATAGTATAGTAGGTTAAAGTTGAAGTATAGAATGAGTGTAAATATGGCATTTGATTACTTTTGTGACATGCAATGTACTCTTATATGCCTTACAGAAAAGCTTCATAAAATACGAAGATAACAAACAGAAATCGTGTACAAAAGTCAAAGGAAACAACACAAATTGGAAGCAGAGCAAACACGGATCTCTAAGACATCAGAGGTAGGATTAGGTGCCATGGAGGAGTAAGCATCCCCCGTAGACCGGTCAAACCCGCCGTGAGCCCTTTGTCTTGACTGGGTAAACGGATAAATCTGTAGATAATTCACTACGGAAACAATAGCCTGGCAATTGGCATTAAAATACGTCAATCAAATTTCACCTCACTGCACGTTGTATTTGCAAACAAAGCCACTTCACTGAACATAGAATTGACAAAACGTTGGATTTAAGTCAGATTGTCGATACCCTTGTAACATCAACTTATTTTTCAGGGTTTTGGTTAGGGTTTGTTTGGTTCACAGCGATAATGCTGTCATATACTATACTTTGAAAAAAAAAAGAATATTAAAGACTGAACACGATATAAAAATAAATATAAAACAAGAAAACACAGTTCATTAATTGAATTATTGCCTATTTGTACAGTTCATACTGAACTGGAGACAGCTACTCCTACACCAGATTGTTATCCCATCTAATTACCTGATGGCTGATGTGGCGAACACCTGTCCGTTAGACCCCACAGACAGAACCACAATGGATGCCGTCACCACCAGAAAATCTGTAATGATTAGACACATGGATCACTGAAGCATAGTAGGACACCACGGTTGATTACGATTTGATCCTCTTTCCAATACCCATGGGTCAATTTATACCAATGCGCTTGTTCTCATGAATAATTAATGAGGCTGTTTTATTGGACGCTAAGGGAAGAGGAACAGTAAACTGTCCAATCAGTAGGTCCCTAACATCGAACGTTAGTTACAAGTACAACTGAACGTGCTTGAGTTTTGGTAGGCATATTACATGCAAGTCTGGAATGCACGTGAATTAAAACGCATCCCAGATTTTGCTCCTGGCTTGTTTGGCTACAGGAACCTGTATTACAAGAGAAGACAACTTTTAATAGACGCATTGTGATAGGGGGTTTAAACGATGCTGCCTATAAGAATTGACCCCTGGGTGATGGAGATAGGAACCACGCGTAATTAACCGCGGTGTCCGACTATGAGTAACACAGAAATAGTTATACCTTAACACTGTAAAGAGGCAAGTTAAATATTAGCAAATTTAAACATTGTAAAAAGTCAATAAAAATGAATAAATGTGATTAATGTAATGGAAGTCAACAGGAAAATGATTTCTTGTAATCATATCTCCAACACTATAGTGGTTGGTGTTCAATCCAGTCATTTGGCTATCACTGAGTTAAGGACTTTGACATAGTTCAATTAAGCAAATTTATTTTAAAATTTGTAGACATTCTGATATTCAACTGGACTTTCCTTTTTATAGCTTTTGTTCCTAGACTTTGTAGGTTTTTTAATCCATGAAACTTACTTTTTTTATCATGGATTTTGATTTTATTATCTATGTAGATACGTTGTTAACTATAGTGTACTTTGGTTTGATTATCTATTTAGGTTTTTTATGATGCGTATTGGTCTTATTTAATAGGTTCTGAAATTGTTATGAATTATGGATATTAGTTTTATTATCTCTGTAGTATTTTTCTTGGTAATTAACAATGTTACTAATTTTTAACGGTTTATTCTACCTATTCCCACTTTTTGAAAATCAGGTAGGAAAAGGTAAAATTTTATGTGGGAAAAGATGGAATTTTTGTGGAAACAAATAATTAACCGTATAAACATATAATAACTGTATAAACAGTGATTAATTAACACCTGTTGGAATAGAGGACAGGTAAATTGTCTTTTAAAAACTATAAATCTGACTTTTTACTTATATTTGAAAGAAAAATGAGATTTTTACTAATATTTGAAAGAAAAAGAAACAAATAAATTATTTATATATTTCATTCATTTTAAAATCACATTGCAAAAGTCCTTATAGGACATTTCATAGTGTGCATGGAGCACAGAATAAATAAATATATAAGCACTAAATTGAAATCCATATTAAAATTCACTATGTTTTAAATAAAATGCTTTTTTTTTTTTTTGTTGACTATATCTTTTTATTATCTATAATCCATACATTTAAATGAAATAAATAATATTTTATTTTTATAAATCTATTTATTTTCTGTCCTAAAATGTACAGAATACAGGTAAATCTTAGATGGGATGAATTAGTCTAATTACTATAAAAACAAATTAACTATCAAAATATCTATTGTTATTTCCAAGTGGGAATAGGTGTAATTGAGATTTTTAAAAAGTGAGAATAGGTAGAAGACACCTTTTAAACTATGCTACAGATTACTTTAACTATTTTTATAGATAATTTGTTTTAAAATTGTATTGTCGTTAATGTGTTCATTAAGATTGGTATTGTCTTTATTTTCTATATAGATAAATTGTTATAGATGGTGGATATTTGTCTAATTATCTAAGTCGTTAAATTGTTCATTAAAATTTGTATCCTTTTTATTATCTATGTAGATCACTTGTTATTGATGAAGAATACTTTTTTTAATTATCTATGTAGTTATTTTTTTTTATCTAAGCTGGATATTGGTTTATTATCTATGTACATGTATGTCATTTAGTGTCTATGCTGAATACTGGTTTCGTTATCTATTTAGATTATTTGGTACCTTGGAAGTATTATTTGTTTGATTATCTATAATTGTTTTGTATAAATGATAAAATTTTCTTATAATAAGTGTATAAATATTTATCACATATATCATTTTAATGATTTATGAAGTTCATTTGTTACTATGATGGATATCGTTTAATTATCAATGGAGCCCATTTGTTACAAATGATGAATATTAGTTATCTATGCAATTAATTAGTTATCTACGATGGATATTGGTTTAGTTATTTTTGTGGTAGATTTGTTATCTACGATGGATATTGGTTTAGTTATTTTTGTGCAATTAATTAGTTATCTACGATGGATATTGGTTTAGTTATTTTTGTGGTTGATTTGTTATCTACGATGGATATTGGTTTAGTTATTTTTGTGGTTGATTTATCCTTGTAATAAACTAGTTTGTTACCTATGATGGATATTGGTTTAGTTATTTTTGTGGTTGATTTGTTATCTACGATGGATATTGGTTTAATTATTGTTGTGGTTGATTTATCTTTGTAATAAACTAATTTGTTACCTATGCTATATATTGTTTCAGTTATCTATGTTGTCCTGCCTTATGATTCAAGGTGCTTAAATTATCTACAACCTGTATTTAGTTAGTTTGTTACTTTCAACTGACGTTTGTCAAAATATCTCTATTATAGAGAATTTTTTTTTTATCTTCGATGGATATTAATTCAATTTTCAACATAGATAATTTGTTATTCACAGTGGATACTGGTATAATTATCTATGTAAAAAGTTTGTTACCCATGATGGGTATTGGTATATATGTATATGTAGATAATTTTTAACTATGATGAATACTAGTTAAATTACCGTTGTAGATAATGATTACTAACGATGGATAGAAATCGACTTTATCCTTGTATAGAGAGATAATTTATTGTCTATGATGTACATTGATGCAATAACCTACGTAGAAAATCTTTAATAGACATCGATTTAATGGGAAATAAACATAATTTGTTACCTATAATGGATGTTGGTTTAAGGAAATATCACACAAACAAAAATTTGATGCATGGATTGATAGATATTTTTTTGATTGATTTTGAATAGAAATGACATAAATAATAAATCCCTGAAATATAAAGAAATTGTAAGTTTTATGTTTTTCTTTGTTGCTTAGATATACGAGTTTGTGCCATTTTCTATGTAAATCTATAGATTTTTTTCCCCAAATTTTAAAACGTTATTACAAAATCGTACAAAATTATCATATTTATGCTGGCAAACATCATTCAGGTTACCTATATGAATATAAATCCATGAGATATATTGCTGTTTGTTTGTGTTATTTATCCTTAATTACGTATGTAGATATAAAATTTGTTACCTATAATAGATATTGGTTTACGGGCGAATCTGAAGCGTCCTGCAATCCCCATATATTTACTTCTACAGCCGGCGGACCACAGCCGAATGACGTACTCCAGACCAAAGAACACCACAAGTACTATTTCCTATATTAAAGACAATCATTTAAAAACTTCAATGTCAAAACATATAAACTAGAAGGGATATATCATCTTCATCCGTTTATTATCAACGATAATCTGTTCATGAAACTATGGATGAAAATCTGTTTTGGATAATCTTTATGATTGAGAGGCATGAAATTGAAACAAAGAATGTGACTATACATCGCTATTTAGGCATGAGACAACATAATGTGACTATACATCACTATTTAGTGTATATAGTGTTCATCTTCCCAGCGAATTCTTGTCTGGTGTTTAAATTATATACAGTATATACATAAATGACTGATTTAAGACAGAAACGTCTTGTAATGGTAATGGTTAATTCTCAGATGTTTCAGACAGTTTAAATCTCATTTAAGTGGTTGTTGCTTACAAAATGAACCGCAAGGAAAAATTCAAGAAACTGAACCGAAAAGAAAACTATAAAAGTTGAATATAAGCCAAAACATAAAGTTCTTATCTGATAATGTCATCAAAATCTAATTCATTTAGACAGTACATTCTGTCTGTCTGTCTGTCCTACCACGTAGAATAATGTTTACTGAAAACACTGAAATCACTTAGCATGTAGAACAATGTTTACAAAACCACCGGTCAAGTGAAACAATATTTACAGACATTGACCATAGAGAACAATGTTTATAGACAACAATAAGCATGTAAAACATTTTTTGAAAAGTGATCATAAAGAACAATTTTTACAGAAAACAACGACCACGCAGAACACACTGACCATGTAGAATATTTACCAAAAAACAATGACTACTTAGAAAAATGTTTTCGGAAAACAAAGACCATGTAAAACAATATCACTTGAAACATTTAGAGTAAGAAAATGTTTACAGAAAACATTGACCACGAAGAACACTGTTCACAGAAAACCCTGACCATGTAAAGTAATGGTTTCAGAAAACACTAACCAAGTAAATGAAATATTAGCTGAAAACACTAAACATATAAAAATGTTTACAGAAAAAACTAAAAAAGTAAATCAATCTTTACAGAAAACACTTACCATATAGAACAATGTTTCGTTGGCAAATGCTGTATACTGATCAATTGTTGAAAGTACACTGAAGATCAAGCAGATTAGCACCATCATAAAACTAAAAAAAAAAACACGTAGATCTATAGTGAAACTGAAAGTAAACATTGAACAACTGAAAAATAACACGTAGATCTATAGTAAAACTGAAAGTAAACATTAAACAACTGAAAAAAATAACACGTAGGTCTCTAGTAAAACTGAAAGTAAACGTTAAACAACTGAAAAAATAACACGTAGATCTATAGTACAACTGAAAGTAAACATTAAACAACTGAAAAAAAATAACACGTAGGTCTCTAGTAAAACTGAAAGTAAACATTAAACAACTGAAAAAATTACACGTAGATCTATAGTACAAGTGAAAGTAAACATTAAACAACTGAAAAATAACACGTAGATCTATAATAAAACTGAAAGTAAACATTAAACAACTGAAAAATAACACAAAGATTCATTATAAACTGAAAAAAAGGAAAGAAACATTCAATGTACAACTGAAAATAAGCAGTAACATTTAATCATCGTCATAAATCATTTAGTATAAAACCATTATGATAATGCAAAATAGTTAATACAGGGTATTTAGCAAACATGTCCCGACTTTGCGGTGTCAAAAAAAAAAGCGAAGAAGTATTTATGTAAGAACATTTAGCAAAAAACTGGAGAACATACATGTATCCATACAATTTTTTTCAACATAAAAGGTTAAGTATAGCTGGAACAGGTAAGTCTAAAACATGGATATCAGAGGCAGTTTTCAATTCAACGTCATTTTATAATGTGTTTGAAATGGCCACAATATTTCTCAGTCAGAAACCTCATTTTACCTCTGATACCAATTGTTGCTTTAAATAAGATGTGTTTGTGAAACACTGATGCCGTATGGCAACTCAAGAACAAGGTTAAAGTTTTCAAATGTTGGTCAAATACCAAGGTCAAGGACAATAGTTAAAAAAAATCTTGGTACCCAAAGATCTTGTCACAAAGGAATACACAAATGAAATGTGAAAACCCTAGCACAAACCTATCAGAAAATAAGGCTAAGGTAAACGTTTTTCAGAGTAGGTCATACATGTACTCCAAGATCATGAGATCAAAATATTGGTACCAAAAGGAAAAGTCACAAGGAATACATATGTGAAATATAAAAATTCTAGCACCAACCATTCAAAAGTTATAGGCAAGATTGATTTTTTACAATTAAAGGTCAAAGTCAGGAGTCAAAAAATATTGAAACGGAAAGAATATCATTTCACTAGAAATATATATGAAATATAAAAACCCTAGCATCAGCCGTTTTAAAGTTATGGCCAAGGTTAAAGTTTTTCAAAAGTATGTCAAATTCTAAGGTCAAAGTCAAAAGGTCAATAATGTTGGTACCCAAAAAAGGTCTGGTTACATGGAATAGACATTTGAAATATACAAGAGCACCGATAATTTAAGTTATGGCCAAGGTTAGGTTTGGTAAAATTTTGTAAAAGTAGGTCAAACTAAAAGGTCAAGAGATCAAATATGTTGGTATCCAAAGAAAGGTCTTGTCACAAGGAATACACATGTGAAATATGAAAGCCCTATCACCAACCATTCAAAAGTTATGTGCATGATTCAAGCTTTTTAGGACGAACACACAGATTGACAGACAAACGGACAAATACATGTAGACGGAGAACAGACCAAAACTATATGCCCCCAAATCTTTGATTATGGGGACATAAAAATCTGTTTCCTAGAAACATGATTCTCATCCGAGCACTTTTTTAAAAATCCTCTCCACTAGTAGTATGCGATTTTCTGTTTGCATGGTTAATTTAACAATATTTATAGAGATCCGTTTGTGAAAAAAATTACTACCCGACGTTTAATGATGCCATCAAAACAATAATAAAGTTATTATATTTTGTATTTATGTCACAATTATATTGCCGGGGGAAAAAAAAATAAAAATACAGTTGTTATTTTGTAAATATTTCATTACTGTGCAATAATATAGACATCTAAATTCTGGACATATTTGATGAAACAGCCTGTACAACAAAACAAAATTGAAAATTAACCTTTTATTGGGAATGTTTGTTGAAGCATCCCGTACAACAATACAAAATTGTAAGTAAACCTCTTAGCAGAGGCACACAAAATGAAAATCAAAAATATTAATAAAATGCATAATACTCAAAAGCTACATCGTAACTCTATAAAAGAACGAAATTAGACCTTAAATTAAAAGGCGTCATTTTGTACTAAACAATCTACATTAAATAAGTTTGTTATATGATTGAATGGCTCCTAGCTCTCTATTTGTCTGACACCTAAAATTCTAGAAACCAAAGAAGTTATAATTACCTGCACCCGACCTTTCAGATTAATACAACATTTGATTTTTTTAAATATATCTTTTTAATATTGGACCAAAAATTAGGCCGAGGACTTTCAAATTGCAAAGATCGGTATAATTCCTTCACTGAATTCCCGCCTTTCTTTTTTATTTATTTATACTGACGGACGGACAAACGAGTATGGGTACATTTTCACACAAACGACCTCGATACAGATACACCTGAATCAAGTGCTGCAAACTACATAAAAATGAAGTCCTGAGAACATCAAATATTTATCTACAGAAACACAACTGTAATTAACTAAGTCAGAAATAATAACGAAACGGGGACTTCTAAGTGAGAAAATGTATAAATATTTGAATAAACAATTACCTCGCATCGCAGGGGATGAGACCAACACAAAATACAGTATTTAGTTATGTTGAAATTGGTTAAATGTTTAAGATTATGGATGGTACAAATGGTAAATACAGTGGCATCATTGAAGAAATAACATATATATACATTGTATATTACATATATTGAAGCAAACATACAGTAAACTTTAGATATAATGTTTTTTGTGGAACCTTGAAAATTTCACATTATTTATATCCGATAAACCCTTTTGCAATTCTGAGTTTTAAATAATGAAAGACCGAAGCTTCCCTTATATACACACGAATAATTCTTCATAAAAAAGTTTTAAGAACATATTAACTTTGTTGATGAAGACAGTGCAAAAGAAACAGCATGCATTTTACGTTTTACATGAAGAACGCATCAAGAATTGTTTCCTACATAACAAGGACGGGCCTTTCAAACGATTGTTCGATTAGAAACTGTTTATTACGGACAGCACTTCATACTCGCTGTCAGGCTGTGGCGGAAACAGTTCTAAGTACACGTTTGGGTGACCTCATGTACTGTACATCTTGAATGAAAGGCACCAATTTCACAAAAATGCAGCATAATTAGATGTCACGTCTTTAAAGGACAGGTGTTGCTAAAAACGCGGAACGGAACGGAAACAGAAAACCTTATATCAAATTAAAGTGTATATACTTGGCACAGATATAAATCAGACAGGAACCAGTATTTGTCATAAAATACGTCATATCTAATTAAAATATTGCAAATCCATTCAATTTTTAAGGTTACAGTAGATTTGGAATGTGTTAGTTTTTTTAATCGGACTGGAGGGTACGTTTACAAAGAATAAGGGGAAGTAAAACAAAGATATTATTTACCACGGCCTAAGATGATTTTTCTCTTTCTGCGTGTGTGAAACTATGTTTGAGTGTGTGTAGGGGGCACCGCCCTGGAACCCCCCCCCCTTCAAAAGTTACTACATCCGCCCTTGTGATGGATAAAGATATGCTGCCTAAAAGCAAGAGAAATGGGATAATCAGGGATCAACAAAATAGCTGGTCTAGTACTCAGTAACAAATCATAAAGTAGATCAATTTACCGGTACTTGCCTGTACTTGCCGGTGCTAATACACTCACAGTTGTCACTATCCCCATGTAGACTACAGATTACAATAGTCCTTAAGCACTGATAATAACCACGTCACATTCTCCAACATTGGACTCTCTTAGTCTTTGAGGAACATTTAATGTACAAAGATATAAAGTATTTATGTCTCAGTTTTATTCACCTATTATTTACATGTCTACTTTACCATTAAAAACTATGAAAGTACATTATGTATTATACATAAAAAATTCACATTCAATTCTCTAATTCAATTCACCTATCAATTACATTATTTACAGTGATTAATTATCAAAGGTGAATAGTAAAGGGGAATAACTTTTCTCAGTAGCAAACAATAGAGCCCTACCCAGCACCAAAACACTTAATCCAGTGGTATACAATTTCACAAATCTGTTAAAAACACAGGTTTGGGTATAAGTTAGGGTTAGGATTAGGGCTACACCACCGTAACACCAAAATCCTTATCCAGGGGCCATGAAATTCAAAATTTTGAAAGAGGCAATGCGTATTTTCACCATATAATCAATACAGCCCTACCTTAATTCCGGAACCGCCGTCACGGTAGCTCAGTCGGTAGAGCTCGTGTGTTCAAAACACGACCGCGACTGACCTAAGCCGATAAAAAATAGGTAGCTACTATTCCTTCGCCAAGCGCTCGGCACTTTGAAGTGAAAGTTGAGGGTCCTTCGGATGAGACCTTAAAAACCGAGACCCGTGTCACGGTAAGCGTTGGCACGATAAAGATCCCTCACTGCTCAATGGCCCTAAGTGCCGAGTAGGTCTAAATTTCAAGCCTTTCTCCGGTATATGGTGACATTTCTATATGAGTGAAAAATTCTCGAACGGGACGTAAAACAACATACAATCAATCAATTCCAGAACCCCTTACCTAGGGGTCATGAAATTCAAATTCACAGTTTTGGAAAAGGCATCCCATGCATTTAATTTGTTTGCTCAATACCCAGAAACAGAGAAGAAATAATGCATTTTCACTATAAAATTGAATGACATATAATCAGTAGAGCACCCCCTAACACCAGAACCCTTGACCCTGGGGCCATGAAGTTTGCAATTTTGGTAGAGGGTTCAATGTTTATTACAATCATGCCAACAGTTTGACTGCTTGATATCCAGGAATAAAGAAGATTTTTAAAGATTGTATTAATTTTAGTTTTTGACCCACCCTCAGGCCCCACCTGGGCGAGGGCCATGCATGAATTCCATAAGTTTTGTTCCCTTTTACTCATAGATGCCTTATACCCAAATTGGTTGAAATTGGTTCAGCAGTTCCACAGAAGAAGGTGAAATTGCTTGAATGTAGGTCGCGGGTTTGCTGACGTCGTTTAAACTGGGTACGAAATTTCGTCTGCACTATTTTGAAATTCTTGTTATTTTTTTTTAAATGAAATCATGCCTGAAAACAAGTCAAAAACGGCGTTATCCCTACATAATCCAATATCCCTACATAATCCAATATCCCTACAGAATCCAATATTAATATTATATTATTATATATTATATATTAAATTATTAAAAGATGTCTTTCACGCTAAAACTACATGCGAAATACCCCCTATTCAATAAATGAATGGTAACGGTGATCCTATATATGCATTTTCCGATCGAGAAAAAATTGAATTGCTTAATAATTTTTTTACATCGATCTCTGATATAAAAGATGAAGAATATGAGTTATCAGCTTTCGAATCCAAAGATGTAAAAAGATTTAGTGACTTGTATATACAAGAAAGTGAAATTATTGATATTATCTCTATCCTTCCCCTGAATAAAGCTGTAGGCCCTGATTGTATTATTCACAAAATGTTAAAATCTTGTAAAGAAACAATAGCAAAGCCACTTTGTTTATTATTTAATAAATCCCTAAGACTTAAAATTTATCCTGAAAGTTGGAAACTAGCACATGTACTACCTTTATTTAAAAAAGATGATCCATCAGTGACTTCAAATTATAGACCTGTATCTCTTTTGAGTTGTGTGAGTAAAATATTTGAAAGAGTTATTTTTAAACATGTATATAATTTTTTTCATGCAAATAATTTGTTCTACAAATATCAGGCAGGTTTTTTGCCTGGTCACTCAACTGTGTACCAACTTTTAGAGACTTATCATACTATTGTAAAAAGCATTGATGAAGGGAAACATTGTTGTATGGTTTTTTTGTGATTTATCTAAAGCTTTTGATAGAGTTTGGCATAGGGGATTGATTTATAAACTGAAAATGTATGGTATCTCAGGTAATATGTTAGAATGGTTGGAAAGCTACCTCATCAATACAAAACAAAAAGTCATGTATAAAAATTTATTTTCTTCCGTGAAAAACGTGCATGCTGGGGTTCCCCAGGGCTCTGTCCTAGGTCCTCTTTTATTTCTAATATACGTGAATGATGTTGCCGAAAATATGATATCTGTTTGCAGACTATTTGCAGACGATAACTCTTTACAAGAAAGTTCAAGTGACGTGCGCCTTATTGAACATAACCTAAATCACGATTTAAAAATTCTGGATGAGTGGTCCAAAAAATGGCTATTAAAATTTAATCCAAGTAAAACAAAAGTAGTGTTTTTCAGCTTAAAAAATACAAATCAATTACCTGCATTATTTTTTGGGAACTGTCAGCTAGAATATGTAACACAACATAAACATCTTGGTGTTATTTTCTCATCTAAGTTAGGCTGGACTGATTACATTGATAGTATTGTCAGTAAAGGCTACAAAAAACTTGGACTTCTAAAGAAACTTAAATTTTCAGTGTCTAGAGATACTCTATCCAAAATTTACGTTTCCTTTATTCGACCACAACTTGAGTATGCATCTGAAGTTTGGTCAGGCTGTTCGTTTGCAGATATTGAAAAACTTGAAAAGGTTCAGTTGAGCGCTGCAAGAATTGTGACAGGTCTGTCAGTATTAGCGTCAAGAAACTCGTTGTATGTTGAAACAGGATGGGAACCTCTTATAATAAGAAGGGATAAAGCTAAACTTTTAACAATGTTTAAAATCCACAATAACCTAGTTCCTGGTTATTTAAAAAATATAGTACCAGTAGTTAGAAACAGTGTTTCAAATTATAATACTCGTAATTCAAGTAATTATTTTTTACCGAAGTGCAGGCTTGAATTACTAAATAAGTCATTTGTCCCTGATACTATTCGCAAATGGAATTCATTGAGTAACGAAACAAGGGAAATAACTTCAATAGGAATTTTTAAAAGAAAATTGAATAATAATAATGACAAGCCTCCCAAGTATCTATCATACGGCAAAAGGTATTTGAACATTTTACATACAAGATTAAGGCACAATTGTATTTTAAATCATGACTTGTATAGATGTAACATTATAACGAATCCAAATTGTTCTTGTGGATATAAGGAGGATAGTCATCATTATTTCTTTGTGTGTAGAAAATATCTTGAAGCTAGACGTTTAATGTTGAATGCATTACTTGTAATTAATAATGTAAAAATGTTAAATGTGCATAAACTGATATGGGGAGATGAATCATTATCTTTGCAGGAAAATGAAAAAATATTTGGTATTGTTCAAAAATTTATTCAGGATACTGGTCGTTTCAATTAACACTTACAAGTACTTGTATTTACTACCTTTTGAAACTATTTTAATATGGTTATTGACGTCATTATAATCATCATTATATCAACTGATATTCCTTAGCAATAATAACTATTGTCTTTGTTCTTCTACGTTCATGTATAATATTGTAAAATTGTAAATCTTTGTAAATGTTGTATGGCTATTAAGATTTTATGTATGGGAGAGGACTATCTAAGTTTTTAGAACTTGTGTCCAATCCCTTTGACACATTGTCAATAAAATATGTTCAAAACAATCCAATATCCCTATTTAATCCAATATCCCTACATAATCCAATATCCCTACATAATCCAATATCCCTACCTAATCCAATATCCCTACCTAATTCAATATCCCTACATAATCCAATATCCCTACAGAATTCAATATCCCCACAGAATTTAATATCCCCACAGAATTTAATAGAATAAGGTCGAAATTGTCAAGACAACAATGGCGTGTTTTTGAGTTAATTTCTTTAAAAATTTCAGAGAGTGTAAAACAAACGTAGGAGATTCATATATCCAAATTTCGTGGTATGTTTTCGGGCAATTTTAAAAGGTTTGCAACAGCGCGACCTACATTAACAAACGACACACGACGGACGAAGACGGACAAAAATTGATTGCAATAGGTCACCTGAGTGACTCGGGTGACCTAAAATTCGTTTAAAGTTACACCCTATTTGGCATCTTAAAATATCATACTGTAAATACTGTTTATTCCATTGCCTTAATCTTGTTGAAGTTGTTTTGTTTGAATCTTGTTTGATCTTTGATCAGGAAACATGTATTGATCTTTTAATTCAAGTGAATTAAAGTTATGACTTTTTGAAATTTTGACGAATAACTTTGAAAATATCAGATTTACATGTTTAAAGGGTACATGTACATACAAATTCTTTTATACTAAATACTTTACGAGACAACATCAGTTTCTTGTAAATTGAAATTTGATTGGACAGATGGTTTTTCGACAACCTATCGTGTGTCATTGCTTTTATTTATTCTTCCGAGTGCAATGTTCGTAGTATTTTGTAGAACGATCGACTTTACATAAATGCTTGTACATACATGTGCAATATGCAAACAATCAAGAGATTAAGTATTCAATATTTACATCCACTGAATAGTTTCTTTATTTTCTTTATTGCTTATGAAAACCACTTCCTTTACTCATTAAGCTAAACTAGTTAGAACCGATCATATTTATTCAAGATTACTTGAGCAGTTTGCGCGTCCATCAATGAAACATACATGACGTACAGATTATTAATACAATATTTTACGTACTTAAATTTACCTTATACGATTATTTATACTTAAATTTGCCTTATACGATTATTTATACTTAAATTTACCTTATACGAATTTTTATACAGACATACGGTGGTTAAGTATTTTTGCTGAAATAGTTACAACCAGTAATTCCCGCATTAACAAACAAAGAAAGCTTTTTACTGTTTTAAAACGTCATATTACAAAACAGTGAATGACTTTAATAAGGATCAGTCCAAAAAAACATGAAATCAATCGACCAAAGCCAAGACTTATAGTACCCTTAAAAGAAGTCAGTGATTGTGTAAAAATATCAAAAATATTGATAAGTTGATCATATCAAAATTACGAAAGCCCAGAAGGCTCATTCGAGATTCGAGTTTCGGAATACGAGATACGAAATTCGAGATTCGAGATTCAAGAACCAAACTAACCAATCAAAAGGCGGTTTAAGCTTCAATTACTCGCCTTTGCTAAGTTTTGACCTTCAAGAAATCGTTGAATATATTCAAACTGTAAAGGTCATTTGATTATATTACAATGCAAGAAAGAGTGTTACATATATCAGAATGAAATTAGAAAAAAGATAGGGTTTTTGGTCTGAAAAGTATGCTTTAATTTATATAATAACTTCTTAGATATTATAATAGATTTATATCAAGAATATCTATATCGTATTATCTAATTTGTTTATAGTTTTGTGGTCATAATAATGAATATTGTTAATCGGATTCAAAGAGCAAGGGGAGGGGGTGTTAAATATGTTTAAATGATTTATTGTAGTCGATAAGAATTATTAGTGTGCAATTCAACAAGTGACTAGCGATCAATGATAAAAAGTTACACGGGTTTCAAAGTGGATATAGTTTGTGACAAGGTATTAGAAACTGACCAGTGACCAAAACGGGTTTCAAAGTGGATATAGTTTGTGACAAGGTATTAGAAAGTGACCAGTGACCTAGTTTGTGAAACCAAGAGACAGCCCCTTAAGGACGGATGGCTGAAATATACATGCTTAATAAAGATAATGATTTCTCTTTGTTCAGGCCCGTAGGAAATAATAAAAATGTAATATACCCCCCCCCCCCAAAAAAAAACAGGGGTTACATGTATCACGGTTATTAGACGTTATTTTTGAAAGGACACAAGCATAAAGTTGCTACGTTTTCTATTGTATATTATATCGGTAAAAAAATATGAGGGGAATGTGGGGGATGGGGGGGAGACAAGTGACCAGGGTCCTATGGTTATGTTGTTTTTTTTTATTACAACGGTAGACAAATGTTCGGTTATCAACATTCAGTGTCAATCTTGCAATGCATGGGCAAAATAATTATATATTCGATAATTATTTATAAGGAAACCGCTCGGAATTCGCAAGATACATAACCAATCAATACACAAGTTTCAATACATGATGTAATGGCCATA
The DNA here is from genome assembly GCF_033153115.1 of Saccostrea echinata. NCBI lineage: Eukaryota > Metazoa > Mollusca > Bivalvia > Ostreida > Ostreidae > Saccostrea > Saccostrea echinata. Next base: position 7,595,806 of record NW_026889756.1, on the reverse strand, counting down.
GAGAAAAAAAGATATAAAAGTTTTTAATAATGATAAAAAATAAATTATTTTAACAAAACAATGGACCCTCTATACACCTCTAGGACTTCGAAAAAATCGTATAGTCTAAAGGAGTTCGTTTTAAAATTATTTAATTTATGTTTGCCTTTTTAGTGTACACAGGCAATCTTGAAAGACATCGTAGAAGAGATAAAGAAAAATCGCGTTCGCTTTCTTAATGGCGTATATTCCATATAGGCAATAAGGCTGTAGCCTACACATCATTTTCTTGATGTAAAAGAATATTTATGTATACATGTATTTGGTTGAAAAACGGGGGAAAGTTGATCATAAATCTTATTTATTTACCAATTACTAGAATATTTTTTCATCAAATGCAATTAAAGTATTTGTAGCAATCAACACTTTTATGCCTATCCAATTTTTACAGTATACAAAACTTTTGATTTTTATAGCTGGTTAAATCTAGAATTGAAATGTTATCTTGAAGTCGATAACAGACTATAAAAATTACAGCCGCAGGAGTCTACGATTAGGGAATATACCGTATATACTCGCCTATAAGTCGGTTTTTTTGGGAGTTAAAATTTGGTCCAAAACTCTATGTCCGACTTATAGGCGAGTCATAAAAAGATTAGTATTTTTCTAGACGACGAAATGTAGCATTTTATAAACATTTCCAATGCTTTTCGCTGAAGTTAGTCTGGATATATTACATCATTTAATATGTATTCTAAGATTATACATAAATACGAGTATTTACATATTTTAATAATTGTATTTTTATCTTTAAGTGTGCATTATATATTTTTCTTATGATTTAAAATTAAATATCGGCGTCATTTCTAAAAATATTAATCAAAACCAGGTTAAAACATTACAGCATTGATTTGAAATTGTCAACTGATTCTGGCAAAAAGTTGTACCGACTTATAAGCGGGTCAATGGCAAATCCCTCCAAAATAACCTCAAATATACAACCGACTTATAGGCGGACCGACTTATAGGCGAGTATATAGGGTATTTGGAATAGTAGGAAGTCAAACATAAAACATCTTAAAAATTATATTTATATTATTTAGTAAAGAAGTTTCCATAATTTCCAAGCACTGTGTAAGGATTTTAAAATTTTATTAAGAGTGGTCATGAAGATTTTAATTTCTGTATCATAAAAATATGTTTAAATGATTTATAATTATATTCACTGGAGAAAATGACAATGATAAATGTATCCAAGATCGCAGAAAGTGGTCCTCCGACCCGACCCCCCCCCCCCCATCTGCAATTCGGCAATGATGCGATTTTGGTGAAATCTGTGACTTCACATTAGCCTACACATTAGCAAAAGGGAATATACACCACTGTTTCCCAATAGGAGAAATACATCAAAATTAAGTTTTCAATTACTTATCTTGGTCCTAGGCTTTTAATACTTGAATTAACTAAAATTATATATACAATACAAGCTGGAATTTATTTTATTTCCTATCAAATAGGTAGATCAGTCTAACTGCACCAATGTATCTTTAAATGTAAATGTATAGTTAATTAAATTACTGTGCAGTGTAAAGACGTTCCTTGGTATTTAATATTAATGATAATTTTTCCCTCATCATATTCCTTATTAAGGAAGCTCTAAACACTAATGAAAAATGCTTTTTGGGCTTTGAGAAAAATATATCATAAAAAGGTGCACATATTCAGTGTATCTAGTTCATTTTCAACATAGGGTGCCTGCCTTATTTCTGCAGGAAAAATGTTCAAAGACAATGAACTATCTGTGAACAGAAATCACTGTTGTTTACTCGCATCGGGAAAATTAATGGAAATAATGTATTCAATTACTTAATCTTGGCCTAACATAACATTAAGAATACTTTAATTCATAAGAAATTGTGTCATTAACTGTAGATTCCCATTTATATTTTTCTTCTAAGGGCAGATCACTCTAACTCAATAAAACTACCCTACAAATAGAACTCTTAAGTGCATGTGCAGTGTTTAGAGCTTCCTTAAATAAGTTATCGACCTACTGATTTCGCAATTCAACGATAAGACCATATAATATTTTATGTACGTATTTATTGTTTTGTTTAATGAGGAAAATAAGATTTTATATATATCGTTTAAAACGTTACCCCAAAATTCATCTTTATTTCGTTTTGATACATATAACATTTTTTCTTGCATTATTATTAAAGCAAATGACCCATTTGTTATAAATATATTCAGTGATTTCTTGATAGTAAAAACTTGATAAAGGGGAGTAATCAAATATTGAATCCGCCTTTTGATTGGTTAGTTTGGATCTTGAATCTCGAAACTCGAATTTCGAATCTCGTATTTCGAAACTCGAATCTCAATTGAGCCTTCTGGGCTTTCGTACAAAATAGTGAGACATGTAGTCCATATATAAGTACACCAAGGGAGACTAATCTGCATTTCTTACACCTAATTTTGTGAATTAACATCTACGATCATTATAATTATGTATCTTATTTATTAGTTCTCACTTTGAAAATGGATGAATAAAGTAGTTCTTCACCTAAGCTTTGTATTTCACTACGATACTTGTATAAAGGTATGATATTTTATAATACTCACACCGTAAAGTGATAGATGAAGCATTTCCAGCCCGTGGGTCGCTCCAGAAAATTATACACCTTGCCCTGGACATTAAGTGCCACGTGACTTTTATTGCGGAATCGGTATTTATTCTCCAGTACCTTGTCCATTTGATTAATGACGGGCTTAAACTCCATCCACGCCGAGGTGGACTCATCCGCCCTGTCTCCCGAGGGGGCGTCATACCTCTTTCCTGGGGAGGGGGACACGTGATTGTTGTTGGTCGGTGTTTCCCCGGAGAGTCGGGAGGGTGCGGTGGTGCTGTGGTTCAGTAGGGACCTCTCCGTGTCGTCGCCCTTCTCCATCAGAAGACACTACATCCCCTTGTCTATAACAGGGGACTAATTAAACACAGAGCCCAGTCACTGACTGGTGGCACTAATTATACACAAAACCCACTGAACGCCGCTGTTGTTGACGGTGGACATCAATTATTCAGACCCGAACACTGCAACCAAAAAATAATTCTTCACAATAAAACACCGAGTAACAATGAGATGGAAATAAATAACAGCGAACAGGACTAGCAACTACAGCAGTGCATACACTGCACACAGTACTGTATACAGTCAGTACACTGTATTGTGACATATTATGAATATAGATTTAAAAATATATAATAAAGTAAAACATCAATAACAATTTCAACATCACATTTTCTGAATGGTTGGCGGATCTAATGGTAGGGGAGAGAAAGGGAGGAGATATAAATGAATTTACATGTTGTATTGTTTGTTAGTATCGGTCATTTAGAATGAGTTATTAACCAGGAATATTATTTAATTATAGTAAATTAATTGTGACGGACACAGGATGGGAATCTCTTATCAGCGCCATCTGCAGCGCGCGCCGTGTAACACGTGACAGGATCACGCTTATCAGCGCCATCTACATCGCGCGCGGTGTAACACGTGACTGGAACAAGGTCGTCGTCAGCGACTCTGTACGCACTAAGTATTGTTTTTACTGGTGTGAGAGGCTTATCGGACACAGAGTACATACATGAATTAAATGCATGTGAGTGTTAAAATTGAAAGGCGTTTTACTGATTCACGAAATAAAGAGCAAATTTATGAGAGAAATCTCTAGTTATTCATTGAGTGTTTTACCTGACAAGGTTATATTGAGCTTACCAGACTGGGTTTAATTAATCAGACTGAATTGAGCTAAGCAAAATGAGTTTAGCTTAAAAGTTAATCTTATGTGACTAAGTTGAGCTTATGAGACTACGTTGAGCTTACACACTGAGCTGAGTTTACTAGACTGAGTTGAACTAACCAGACTGAGTTGAGTCTATCAGACCGGATTGACGACTTACATAGTTGGTTAGGGTTAGGACAGAAAAAAAAATTTAGTCAGGGGCTTTAAATCACTGACTCCTGTTTCTGCAATAAATTTACCCCTATAATATAATCATCATTTTATAGGGGGTCAACTTTATTTACAGAAACAAGTGCTTGTGTGGGGTTGTGTGGATAACTTTTAACAAAGGCACTTGGTCAAGATGTGCTAAGGTTAAGCGTTTCTACTTAGAATTGACCGTCGTTTGACTGAGTCATCATTTACATATTTGATATAGTATACATATAAACTTTAAAAATAGCATGGCTTGAAATGGTTCAGTCATTTCAAATCAGTTAGAACATAAAGATGATGGCAGGAGCAAAATAATGGCAGACGCTCTTTTTTTCTCAGAAAAAGAGGTGTTCCATGTTAAAACACACACACATCAACAAAAGCAATCCCTGCAGGTACATGTTGTAAGTATGGAACCTTAGTAATTAAATCATTAAATTAATTCTGAATCATCTCTAGCCGCCACAGATATAATGCCAACTCCTTAAAATTGAAGCCAATGTCTTATCTTAACAATAGAACAGTGTGTCTGGTGAGCTGTATATATCATAGCCATTATACGTGGTGAGCTGTGTATACCATAACCATTATACGTGGTGAGCTGTGTATACCATAACCATTATACGTGGTGAGCTGTGTATATCATAACCATTATACGTATACAAGACACACTTATCAGCGAATATAAGTCTGTCTACATACTGTAGTCTACATAGTCTAAGCTGAACCGTCTACATAGTCTAAGCTGAACCTAGTACTCTACATAGTATAAGCTGAACTGTCTACATAGTCTAAGCTGAACCGTCTACATAGTCTAAGCTGAACCTAGTACTCTACATAGTCTAAGCTGAACCGTCTACATAGTCTAAGCTGAACCGTCTACATAGTCTAAGCTGAACCTAGTACTCTACATAGTCTAAGCTGAACCATCTACATAGTCTATACTGAACAAAAGATTCAAGATTCCTTTTAAGGGAGCCGACTGGGGTTTTATTGTGTGAAAACTACTAAAGAGAAACTCTTTAATTTTATACCATATGTACCTTACATTGACTTCAGTATACATGTCAAGTTTAGTGAAAATCTACCGTCTGTTTATTTTTTAGGGACCATCTCAAAATACAGGTACATTTACTATAGGATTATATAGGAAAATACTATTTTTTCGCACTTCAGAGCAAAATATACAAATGCTACTATAGACATTTTGCTCAAATCATATTATTTGATGAGTAATACTATATTGTACATTTTATGCAAGAAACACAAAATTCTACCGTCTGGTTTCCTGAGGGGGCATCTCAAAATGTCAAAATTCATGATATTTTCCTGTTTTTATGGAGTACTACAAAACATGACAGATACCACAGATTTATATAAAAAATAATAAAAAATGATTGTGAGATTCTCAATTTTCTATGTTTGAATTTTCAAGAGCATCTATTTTATACTTTTTATTTTATGACATAATTAATGATCCCTCTTAAAGAAATTTGGTTATTCATAACGTCAAAAAGACACTGACGTCTATCTACCCATCATATAAAAAATCGTTTAATTAATCAGTTATTTAAAAACGTAATTAGATTTTTTAACCTGAGATTTCCTAATTTTGTTAATTTTTATAAATTATGTAAAGATATGTTGCTTTAAAAGAGTAAATACGCTTTATTTTACAATGCTGCGCGAAATATTGCGCAATGAAAACCCCAGTCGGCCCCCTTAAACAGAACATCAGCAGATAGAATTTCATAAATGCCAGTATATATTCCTTATGCACTATTAGAACCATTAATGTCGGTATATGTTCCTATACGTACACGTAAAAACACTCAACTTTTACAGCAAATAACAGACAGTCAGAGCGATGGGAGTTGTCCTGGGCCACCAGACAACAGACCGTCAGGGCGGTGGGTGTTGTCCTGGGCCACCAGACAACAGACCGTCAGGGCGGTGGGTATTGTCCTGGGCCACCAGACAACAGACCGTCAGGCCGGTGGGTGTCGTCCTGGGCCACCAGACAACAGACCGTCAGGCCGGTGGGTGTTGTCCTGGGCCACCAGACAACAGACCGTCAGGGCGGTGGGTATTGTCCTGGGCCACCAGACAACAGACCGTCAGGGCGGGCGGTGTTGACAGATTATTTCGTCATCTCAATGTCAAGAACTGCTATAAACCAGATCGAGATTTTCTGTCAAGTTAAAGGCACCCTGTCTTAGTCTACAGTATAATCCCTAAATATCAGATTAATTCTAATCTCATAGTCTACAGATTATTTCATTTGTTGCAAAATTCTTCTACAATAGAGTTAATGGTTTATAACAATCAGATTTCAGATCAACATCAGACTTCACGCCGGAATGAGAAACGGCACGGCATCTTGAATTTACTGAGGTTCAATTATACAAAGGGGTTAGTATAGAGTGACTTCCCTTTGTTAGGAGTGACCTCCCTTGTCTGTTATCTACATTATCTAATTACGTTGATATCCTTCAACTATTGAGCATCAATAGACAAACAATACACGATTTAAATCCTATTTACTTTATTCAGAAATCCACAATAACCCTTATTTATACATAAACATGTACCTCATATAGATTGTCAAAATTTCAAAATTTCACATTTCTCAAAATGTTTTGAACTTGCATCAAATTTCATGTTTTATTACTATTATTAGGATTTTTTTATCTTCCCTCATAATAATTACGTAATTATTTTGAAAACTTAAATAATGATCAAACATTTAATATGTGATCATGAATATTGTGAAATTCATTCTTATATAAGGAATATTAAGTTAGTTTATTTAATAAGACATCTTATGCCTAATGGAGTTTTTTAAATATATTCAAACCATTTATAAATTTTGAATTAATGTATAAATTAAACATTTATCGATGTTCAACGAGTCTTTAAGCAGGGATGTTGCTAAAACGCGGAACAGAAAATACGATGTCAAGCGACTCCGCACTTGGTGAAGATATGTTTAATTCTATCATAATAATGTATACAGGGTAACTACAAGATGAAGGGTAGAGTTTCTCTAATTGGAAAGTTTAAGTGAAATTGTTTAATGTTTGACCCTAAGTTTTTTACAATAAAATCAGACAACACAATGGCAACCCAGTGAGAATAAGTCAATGTTTTCATTTTCAGTTCATTTGCTTTAGCTTTGTAAAGGGATTTAAATGGGTGCCAGATTAAAACTACAATGCTTGATAAATACATATAGAGTCATTATAGGGGATTTCACTGGTAGAAACTTTGTCACCTGTGTGTCGTTTCACCTCTGCTTGGCATATCATAAAAAATAGATGTTGTGATCTAAACTATTTTGGGACAACCCCTTTATCAATGTGAACTACCCCCCCCCTTCCTTTCCCATTTCCCTACAGGACCACATCACTTACATGTAGTACATTGACTATAACCATTATGTTGACATTGCTATCCCCAACTCCACCCCCTTCTCCTATATTATTTATTAGGACCACATCACTGACATGTGTTACATTGACTATAACCATTATGTTGATATTGCTACCCCCAACTCCACCCCTTCTCCTATATTATTTATTAGGACCACATCACCTACATGTAGTATATTGACTCTAACCATCTGTTGACATTGCCCCCCCCCCCCTTTCTCCTATAGGATCACATCACCTACATGTAGTATTTAACATTGCCTCTAACCATATACTGACATTAGTAACACCCCCACCCCCTTTTATAGGACCATTTCCTAGTGTATTGTCCCTCACAATATGTTGACATTGCTACCCCCCTCCCCTTCTGTAGGATTATATCATCTAGTGTATAGCATCTCATGTTAACATTGCTGCAGATGGAGACAGGTTAATACTGTGCATACCTGAATTACACATTATACACCTCCGGGTCAGATCAATCCACATTGATCCTCCGTATAAATTATCATAGGTTCAATGTTTTATAGATCGTTACATTAATCTATGAATAATTTAACTGAATCCAGGAAATTTATGAAAACTTTAAGGTTCTGTCTTTTAATATCAATTCAGTAGAAGAATTATTTACATAACCAGGCATTTGATTAAGCATATATCCATATATGCATATACTAAGTATCTAAGCAATTGTTCTCCCTTTGTTATCAATACTTATAAAAAAAATTAACATCCCCCTTCTAAAAAAAAATTACCATTGAATTCTAATTCCCACACGAATGATTAAATCCCTGGCATGGTTCAGATACATTCAACACTGGAAAACTCCAAAGGAAAATGTCAGAAGAAATAAGTCTAATATAAGAAAGACAGGACGCACTTCACACAGAGTGGCATTGATGTGGCTCCTTAAGTGTGGCTCTAATAGTGTGGTTCTCTGTGTGGTTCCTATAGATAAATGTGGTCCTCAGTTCCTCAGTGGGAGAAGAGATAGTCACAGTTACAGTGTGTCCAATAAAACATCAAATCTCTTTATATTGACCATTCAAAAAGCTTTACAATCTTATTATAGTCCAAAAATAATCAAGGTGAAATCCTTCTTTGCTATAAGCGACATGTAGCCAGTGTCAGGGCTAGGGTGTACATGAAATGCATGCAATAACGTAGATCAATTTTGAATCCACTGCCACGCTTAACTGATTGTAAAGAAAACGCTGTCAATGAGAGGTTTAAACGAAGAAGGTGAAGGCTAAGAATTTTTAAGTTCAATGTGGGAATTCTACTGGAGATATTTAACTTACTCAGGTAACAGAAACATCAGGGGGCTGTACTGGTAGATAGTCCTTAAACTACAATAGAGCAAGGCTTACAATGGAGAAATGTGTATTCAACAGCTGAACACCTCATCTCTGAGTAGTATCTCAAGACCATGGTACAATGGACTGTTGCTGACATGAAAGATTCTTTTTAGTGAAATGTTTAATTCTTTTTGAGACTAATTAGCCAGTTAAGCGAAAGCTTTCCTCACTTCTGAGCACAGTGTAGCCTTGGTGTGTACCAATAAAAGTTAATGTAACATTAATCTCAGAATCAAGTAAGAAATCCACTTATAATATCAAATAAAACCAAAAAAAACTTACCAGTAGTAAAGTTATTTTCCCTCTAAATATCCCCAGGTATGAAATATACATACACAGCTGCTGTCATTTATAATAACATATTCAATGTATAAATTGTGTGCCACCCTGAGGTTAACAAAAAAAGGGGAAAATCAATTTAAAATAATAGATGACAATATTAATTCTAGACTCGTTAATAACTGTTGAAACATCAACCCTTTATGCATTGTTTATAATAAACCAGGACAGTCCCCTTGCTTTATGTGTACCTGTGTACCTGAAATTTGTCTTTAAATCTAACCATCAATTGCTGAGACACTGTTAAACCATTAAAATATCAAGGACAATGTAAAATAAAATACACAATAAACATTGATTAAGCCAGGAACATTGGAATTATGTTGGAATTCATTGGAAGACACTAAAAAATTCATGTGAAAACTAACACCTATCAAAACATCACTGGTTTGTGGAGTGTGTGGTATTTTAGATTCTTGCTGCCTTTGTGTTATAGATCTAATTGTCCTGCAATCTATTCATAATTCAGTTCTTCTCATATTTCTCTCCATGTTCTCCCAAAACAAACTTCTCTTTTAAATGTCAGGAAAAAAAGCCTAAAGTATTGAATGGTTATTTAACGTTGTACCAGAGGGAATCTGCATATTATTATACGGTTCAGTTTCTGTTTTAAATAAGTAAAAGATAAATAAGCTTGGTTATTGATTTTGAACGGGACATATCTACTACTACTTAGTACTACTGCGTACGTTTAATGATTTTGTGTATTTAGTACGGGATATCTATACTACTATATGTAGTAGTACTTTACATTGATTATTGTTTTGTGCATTAGTACGGGACATATCCACGGACGAGACCAGGAAATGTATAAAAATCAATCAACGTAGACACCTGTTTAATAATTCACAGCACCATCTATCTCAACAAGCTCAAGGGAGGTTACTCACGACAAGTTAAAACCATTTCTAGGGAAATCAATTAATCACTTTATTAATTAAATCTGACAAGAGGCTCTCAATAAAACTGGATCTCTAAGCAGAGACAATAATTCATGTACACACACATACACACACAGCCTCAAACACACAACAAAAATAGAAAGAAAAAAAAAAGGAAGTGTCATCTTACATGCAGCTGCAGCTTGTAGGATTGAAGGAAGGGATATAACTCTGTGAGGACCAGTCTTTTCTGGTTTAATTAAAGATTACAATAGATAATCAACATCTGAAAATACAGGTACAGGGACATACATGTACACATGTAACTTGTGGTGTTGATCAAAGGGACATAACCCTGACCAAAGGTAGATAACTACTATCTCAAGTACATACTGCAGCTGTTCCTGGCAATGACTAGTTTCCCTGCTGGTGGTCACCTCTATAGAATTATAAGTCAGTGTCTACTGAAGCCAGACTCATTAACAGTTGTTCCTGACAATGACTAGTTCCCCTGCTGGTGGTCAACTCTATAGAATTATAAGCCAGTGTCTACTGAAGCCAGACTCATTAACAGGGCACTAATTACTACACACCCTACATCACAATCACTGCAGTTTAATTTCTCTCCATCACTATTACACACATATCTACATACATGTATTCCTTGTTACACAATGTGTTTACAAAATAAAACAAGGAAGTCCGATCAGGCTTATCTTAAGCTTCATCTCTTTCTACTGATGTGTTCTTTTCCTCACAATATCACCTCCTCATATTTCAAGGAAACAATGATTTTTAATGTACAGCAAAATAGAGATCAAGCGATTGTCAAGACTTGGACAAATCTGTAACATACATCAGGAAGTTAAATAGGACAAAATGTACTGATCAGATTTTTTTTGCAGAGGAAAGCTTTAAATACACTACACACATTTCTGAATAGGGGACTAGCTAGATTTCTTACTCTTGGCAACCAGTTAATTTCTGATATGAACATGATTAAGTGTACTGGATGCCTTACATTATTAATCATGCTAATTAAAGTTTATCTGGAATAATTAAATAATTTAAACTCAGTCTCACGCAAAACTTTCAAACTGACGAAAAAAAAATTATATGAAATTAATTAAAAAAAATGAAATAATGGGATGTTTTTTTAATTGATTTATTTCTATAGAGATATAGAATTGAGAAATAAATAAAGATGTTAATTATTCTGTCAACAGGCACATGTAACATACTTAACTTGACTAAATCTAAGAAATTAAAAAATGATAAAATCATTTCTCTCAGAACTCTGGAATACATACAATTTCTTACATAAAAAGAACTTCTAAACTTTATAAAACCACTTATTGTCACAATGTGTATCTTAAACACACTTCATTGGCTTTTTATTTATTTAAAATGTGTTAAATTTTGTTAAATATTTAAACACTGCTTTACAAATACATTAATTGTATATATATAAATGTGTAGGTTGAACCCCTGTAGCTTGATTAAGATATAAAGACACCATGTGACTTGGTTGTTGAACTTGTCACAGTTGTTGATTCTGCACTTAACCATATTAATCCTGAGAACTTGACACATCCAACTACGACCCTCCAACTTAAATGACTGTATGTAAGTAGTTCCTGGCTCTCGGTCATTAGTAACAATTACCAGAAGCAGAGCGAATGACTCTAACTATTTATGCTACAAAGTTCTAGACTCAAGTTCTCTCTTGATAAAAGAGAAACTCGACATGACATCACTGAATTCAATCTGAAATCATGAAAAATTAGTATTCAAGAGCTGTTGTTTTTTTTAAATCACTGTATTTACACTCCTCTCACTAGGTGTCACTGTCCGAGTAATTACCCAGCATGCCTAGTGCTGAGCTACTTCCTGTCTGTTTTCACTGAATGAATCAATCTTTTCTCACTAGGTGTCACTGTCCTCACTGTCTGAGTAATTACCCAGCATGCTTAGTGCTGAGGTACTTCCTGTCTGAGAGGAGCCTGATGAAGTAGTGGAATCCTTTAGATTCTTTTTTTCCTCTGTGTGTCCTGTCACCCTTTTTTCACCTTCTGATTCTCCTCCCAATCTCTGACCACAATCCGATGTCTCCCCAATCCCTTTTTCCTGCTTTGATTCAGCAGAGTTATCTCCCTTCTGACTGCTCTCTGATGTGTTCCTTGTTACAATATTTCCCTTTTTTCTGTTACTTTTAACCAGCTTCATTAGTGAGGCCTTGCTTCCTACTGATCCTATGCTTCTTTCCCACACGGCGGGTTTGGTTGTTTTACTGGTGCTCTGTTTACTGGTTCCCTCTTCATCCTACATCAAACATAAATATCAATCAAAATAAAAACAACTACTTCACATTAATGACTCATTTATGTTTCAGACCAAATTTAGAAAAGCAGTACATTCTGGTGAATTCATGCATACATCAATTAAATGAAATACATAGTCTTTTACATCTTCAGGGAATTTTTACTGGTAAACAAGTAGCTACATGTAAAATGTTTAACCCAAATACCCCTACAATCCCTCTTCATAGCTTCACATAATTCAATCTGCACAAATACAGTGAAAGCATATGACACTGGACCATCAGCCATAGCTGGCAAATTTAAGCTCAGTCGGAATTCTCTTTTGAGCAAACCAGACCTTATGTCCTATAAAGGTTTTAAATGTTATGTTTGATCTTTCATAGTTACTTACTAAAAATAGCGCTAGCTTTCCCAAGCTTCATTACGACATAAAGCATTATCATTTTGGTAATGGTTTTTTATTTCTCAGTGAATCTGAAATTTTTCTTACCAACATATTCTTATTAGAGCCTTGTTCTGGAGTTTAGATAACATGATTTTTTGAGGATTCGATCTATACCTCCATGTAAAACTCTTAACCCCTTATTGTGGGCACATCCCAAACCTAACTTTTAGGACATACTAAAAACAAAATTAATTTTACAGTATAAAAAGACTATTAGTTTTTGAATCCTTTGATGCCAGGGTTTTAAGATTTTTTAACAGTTCTACTCTTGTCTTCCTGTTTTCTTTTATTAGAGTGAAAGTGGAATACATTGCAATGTTTTTAATTTCACTATGTTTGCGATCAAATAATTTTCTATGAAAATTAAACGATCGTGAATATTATTGACATATAAATGAAGCATCTATTTATTTATACATTTTAAAATCCTGCTTTAAATCCTATCAGTAGAATAGTAAATAATTGAAAATTATCAGGAAACCTGAGCGCATGATTACAATGTCAGTTTAAAGTTAGTTTTTGTATCTATTTCTTCTTTCAACTTATTTGCCATAACTTTCTTTGCTTTTAAAGAATAATCTATCAAATAATGAATATGTAGTAAAGAGAAATGCAGTTAAAAGAAATTAAAACCACCGTGAAATGTACCAACATAGGAAATCATGAAATATTGGACATGTGAAATTAAAGACATTAACAGTACTATAGTATCTTTTCTTTGACGGGATCTGGTCTTTCACTAGAACAAAATATCCCACATTATCGTTTACTATTGCTTCTCTCATATTTTAAGTTTGGTCTTTCACTAATGTGTTAGGGTTTTCTCTCTTACTTACAAGCGTTAAAATATCTGTAGCTCTGACTGCATTGACTGGTCCTTTCTTAGCTGGTGGCCCCTCATTGTCCTCATCATGGAGTCGTTTAATGCTCTGACCATTCAACTCACCAAAAACAGCCCTAGGAATATAAGGTTAAAGGTCAGCCATACAATTATAAGGTTAAATGTCAGCCCTAGAAATACAAGGGTAAAGGTCAGCTTTGTAAAAAAGGGTTAATAAGGGTCTACATGTCAATTCAAATCAATAAAAAAAAACACCTCCCTTTTCGCATCCAATTCCCTCTCTCTCTCTCTTCCTCCCTCACTTACCTGATGTTTCTCCCTTTCTCACTTTGACCCCATGACCCCTGACCTCATTCTCTCTCTCTCTCTCTCTCTCTCTCTCTCTCTCTCTCTCTCTCTCTCTCTCTCTCTCTCTCTCTGATCCCCATGACCCCTGACCTGATTTCTCTCTTCCTATCCATTTGATCACCATGACCTCTGAAATTATTTCTCTCATTCTCTCTCTCTCTCTCTGACCCATGACCTCTGACCTGATTTCTTTCTCCTCCTCCTCTTCCTGTAATCTTTTAAGTTGTTTCTCGTACTCAGCGTGAAATTTCAGCATATCTTCGTGATCGACTTTAGCATGACGTGCATTCATATCCCGTAATTCTTCAAGTGTATCGATTTCTTCAATCTCTTTCCTGCTTGCCTTTGTTCTGTTCTCTAGAACCTAAAAATAGATCAGATGTCTGTGAAGTCAACGCAGCACTTATGACGAGTTTACTTATGATGGGTGTCTAAAAAAAAATAGGTTTCACTAAAATAAAACTTCCTTTCCAAATAAAATAAAAACTAAGCATTGAATTAAGGGGATGAAGGATACATGGTCACATGACTCTGTTTAACTACGTCATAGTCTCTGTTTATATAAGTGCAAAACTTGTATAGCATCAGTTCTTCTTTAATTTTTTGACAATTTTTTAACTTTAATTACCATCTTACATAAAAAAAATTAAAAAGTTTTAACATTCTTGTAAACATTAACAAATTATGAAAAAAGATTGATCCACTCCTCTGTTTCCCTAAACTGCACGTCCAACAAGTTGGTGACCTCATACACGATCTGTTAGTACAGCAAGATCATACTCGGTGAACTCAGGGGCGGTTCATAGTGCCGATATACAGGTCATAATCAGTATATGATGAAATATTTTGAGAAATGGGGAACACAAAAATTAATTTTGCATGGCTGATGACAGAAATCTCATGTAGGTATATCTTATTTCGCTTATTTAGCCTACTTGTGATGTCATAGTTGATTTTTCCCGTACTCGAGAAATGTAACATGACCTGTTTTTGTCATGCTTAAATGTCCTCTTTAACGATGTCCTGTGAAATAATGAGGTCAGCTTCATCATTCGAAATTTTTACAGTTAATCAATAATTTGAAGGATTTGCATTTCAACATAAATTAAAAAATATTGAATGATAGAATTTTTTGTAAATTACGTTTTTTATTGTTTAAGTTGTCTTAAAAATTGCGTAATTTTCCCTATCCAGATGCGGTGTGATAGACAAAACTTGCTTTTTCGAATTTTAAATCCTACTTGTACTCTGAAATATTTTAAAAGATACATGTCCATTTTGATATTTTTTATATATGCTTTAAAAATTCCATTATGGACAGAGTAATGAGCCCCGAAGCATGGAGAATTAAAACTCCACTTAGATACTGTAGGGCATAGTAGTTGTAAATCAATATCTCCAAAATAAGGTAAGAAACCTAATGATATAACTGCTTTAAGACATGTGGGACATACTTAATTAGAAATATACAAAATATGAAAAAAATTGAATGACAAGTATTTTTTCAGCCCAAGGTCCTTCTCCTCCTTAAGTATCTTGGATATTTTTGTTAAATGTAAATTAGGAGTAGGATGCTAATGACTTCAATATTTATATCTTTTTATCACCTTGCTAAGATCTAGACCTCCACATTTTTTTTTTTGTGAATGAGTTGCTAACCTTGACAAAATTTATTATTGATTGTATTAAATACACATACATGTACATGTAAATAATGCAGGAAAATGAAGGAAACAGTTACCCTTGTGCTATCTGAACACACTGAATGTTAATAGAGCTGGGACGATATATTTAGATATCAATAATATCGATTCTGTGTTAGGACGATATGCATATCGATACGTTTGAAGAAATATCACCAAAAAAAACCTGACTTATGTTTTTCTTTGTTTACTTAACATTTTGGGTTAAATATATAAAATAAATTATGCTAAATATAAATATGAAATTAACAACATTTGTGTAAAATAATTTTGTTTTACAACAGATATACATATTCTTTGAATAAATTATATTTATTTGTGAAGAAATGTTTTGTTCATTTCAATACAAAAAAAGACATTTTATAACCAATTAAACATATCGTGATACATATTGTATCCTAACCCTGATGGCTCAAATATCGTGATACGTATATATTAACTTAATACTACTTTAACATTAACTTATTAACTAGATAAAAATGCTTGTTCTTTTTGAGTAAAACAAATGTATCAAATGCTCAAATGACACCCTAAAAACTACATGCACAATGAACAACATTCCAGATTAAACAACATTTCAAACAATTGAATTTACTGGTCAAAGTTTACATCGTATTAGGCAAGATTTTCTAATACACAACATTTGTCTTGGACAAGTTTCACTGCATACTGAACCTCAATACAAATAAATTTTATCCTTGTTACAATCATTCTACCCCTTATCTGGAATTGTTCCTATTGCTATATACTAGTCACCTATCAAGGCAGACATACTGTAAACAGTATTTTCCCCCAACATTTTTGTCTTAATCTGAATCAGGTATTTTACAAGACAGTGTAATAACACAATGGTGCATAATAAATAGCGAGTGCAGAGAGCAGCACAAAGCGCTGCTCATAAAGCGAGCTCAATAGACTAACGTGTAAGAACAGAGGAAATTCGGAATGAAATCTGTACATACATCAAGCAAATTTTCTGGTGCAATATTCCCAGAATTCCTTCGCTACCAGGGTTCCATGCGAAATTATTACAAAACATACAAAAGACCAAGGATAATTGTTCCTTAAGAAGAGATACGTTTACTTTTACTTCTTTGCATAGAGCTTAAAAGAAACAAAAAATAATTTCATTTACTCAACAAAGTATTTCATTTATGATTGCACAAGACCCTGTAGTCTCATTCAACCAGACGTTCGGCTGTCTCCGTAAATTCTGACGTCATGTGACGTTACAGTCTAGACTGTGTCTCGTGTGGTTTGAAGTTTGAAGAGGTGGATCCATCAAAGTTACAAGTGTAAGCTGTGTAGGTTTTTGATGGTACAACTGGGCTCGCCCCAACGGTCACACCGTAGAACATATTACACGTGTTAATGAGGGGCATATACATGAAATACACAGATATCTGTGATGTAACACACACCTTGATGTAATACACAAGTATCTGTGATGTAATACACACCTTCATTGGGTTGTTCAGTTCCTCTTCTTCTTTGTCTTTGATTTCTTTTTCCGCCATTTGCCTTGCTAATTTTTCTGCCTCAAAGAGTCGTGTAGCGCCCGCCTCTAGAGTGTAATCCGTGTTCTCCAAGTCAGTCTAAAATACATAACTGAATCCTTAGTTTATTAGCCTAATAAATACTTTTAAGAATTAGTAAAAAGAAAAAAATCATTAATTTTATTTGATATCCACAAATGCACAATATTTACATAAAGACTTTTGACATACAGGACTCCAGATTCTTCTAAGTCCAAGGGACCATAGAAAAACTTGGAGAAATCAAGAGTTTGAGATTTCAAGAGTGCAGAAATTTCCATGTTACTTGATTGGTTTTGAAATTAAACTACATATTCACAACAGTGTAAAAAACATGTGTACAATAACAAGATAACAATGATAAAACTTTACATTTTGAATGTAAATATACAGATTGGGCTATAGATAATTCATTAAATATAGTAAATCTGTTAAGTAATTCTGTTCATCATATCGAGGGTTTCTTTTGACATGATTTCAAATTGGATTCCATAAAAATACATCATTTTCTACAGAATTCTGTTGTAGCCGTATAGTACAAAAAAGTAAATTTAAATCAATTATGACATCATAATGGATTGAGCACCAAAACTAAAGTCTAAACTCATTAATAACTAGATCTTGAACTTAAATGCAATTTCTGACACACAGCAGGGACACTCAAAGTAAAACTTTATACATTTACCTTAAATCTGATTTCTGATTTCTGACACACTTGGAGGGTGGACACTTGATGTAAAATTTTATTTTACCTTAAATGCGATTTCTGACACACAGCGGGGACACTTGATGTAAAATTTTATATTTACCTTAAATGCGATTTCTGACACACAGCGGGGACACTTGATGTAAAATCTGAAGATACGGAGTCCCAGGAAGAATTCATCCTCGACGTCCTCTTTACGCGAGTTAAACTTCTTCCCTTTATAAATGTACTCTCCACAATTATCACACCTGTAACCATGGTAACAGGACAAATGAAATACAAATATTATAAATGTACTCTCCACAATTATCACACCTGTAACCATGGTAACAGGACAAATGAAATACAAATATTATAAATGTACTCTCCACAATTATCACACCTGTAACCATGGTAACAGGACAAATGAAATACAAATATTATAAATGTACTCTCCACAATTATCACACCTGTAACCATGGTAACAGAACAAATAATATACAAATATTATAAATGTACTCTCCACAATTATCACACCTGTAACCATGGTAACAGGACAAATGAAATACAAATATTATAAATGTACTCTCCACAATTATCACACCTGTAACTCTCCACAATTATCACACCTGTAACCATGGTAACAGGACAAATGAAATACAAATATTATAAATGTACTCTCCACAACTATCACACCTGTAACCATGGTAACAGGACAAATGAAATACAAACATTATAAATGTACTCTCCACAATTATCACACCTGTAACCATGGTAACAGGACAAATGAAATACAAATATCAAATTGTTAATAGAAGAATTGCTATAGTCATCAACAGAATCTTCTATGATCTTGTCTTTTTATTGTTATAGCCTTTCCTCAAAAACAACTTGCATGTTTAACATTCTTTTGTAAAACTCAATAAACATTGGTCATGTATTCAAGGGGCCTAGACACAGGTAAATTGTCGTTTTGTTTCCATGTAAAAATTTCAATTTTTATTTTCAAAAAAACCATAAAATCCCTTTTGACCGCCACGGGTTTAGAAAATTGTGAATAGGGGGCGGTTATTTTGGTATTCTCTTTATATTATTTAATATGTCATATTTTAACTTCAAGAAATCTTTTTTAAAAAAAATAAATTCAGAGAACCACTAAATTATTGTCTAACTTTCCTTCAGCATAAGATAATCCACTCAAGTTATGCTCAATGATACATTTTTCCACCAAAAAAAAAAATTAGAGAATACACAAGGAGAAGAAATCATAGGTAACTTTCACTCTCAGAAATACATCAAGATTAAGTCATTGTAAGAAACTTTCCATTATAGGAAAACTTTACGTACTTTCGATACGATTCTTGTATTAGAGGCTTTCATATCTACAAAGATATTTGTAATCACAGGGGCCCTTATTGCCCAACAATTGAAAAAGGCCTACGGGGGCACTTATAGGGGGTGGGGCAGTTAAAAGGGATTTTATGGTAATCCCATTAAATAAATTGAACTTAATATATAAAATTTTTGAAGTTCAATGACAGTGATGTTCTTCATAACATCGACACGTCAAACACCTGTGGCTGCAAACAGGGCAGGAGCTCTATAATTGTTAATTTTTACGTTTTAACGGGTGTGTTCAATCACTTTGCATACATCACTAAGCACAGACTGACAAGTGAGATGATTTTGCTTTCTCACATATCTACTTTGAATAATCTGGATTATAGTTTCAATGTTTTTCATTTACACACAACAAATTTTCCACTTTTCTTAACTGTAAAAGATACAGCTTACTTCGCAAAAATGCAAGGATGTGTGTCAATCTGACCTGTCCTAAAATTCGTAGTTTAATAATAGCGAAGCTCCTCTCACGAAAGAGAGCTCAATAAACTAATGAGTAAGAACAGACGAAATTCGGAATGAAATCTGTACAATCGTCAGGCAAATTTTCTTGTGCAATATTCCCAGAATTCCTTCGCTACTTGGATACCATGCGAAATTATTTCAAAACATACAAATTAAAGACCAAGGATAATTGTTCCTTACCAAGAGATATGTTTACTTTTCTTTCTATGCAGAGAGCTTAAAAGAAACAAAAATTAATTGCATCTACTCTACAATGTATTTCATTAAATATGGCACAAGACCTGTAGTCTTGTTCAACCAGACACTCGGCTGTCTCCTTAAATTCTGATGTCATGTGTCGTCACAGTCTAGACTGTGTCTCATGCGGTTTGAAGTTTGAAGAGACAGATCAACGTTACAAGTGTAAGCTGTGTATGGGCAACTGCGCTTGCCCCAACAGTCACACCGTAAAACATATTATTTTGGTGTGAAAAGCTCTAGCAACATAAAAGTTATGAAATTATTACGCTGAAAATTCTTGAAAATATTAACAGTAACTTCAAATCTGTGTCCAAGCCCCTTTAACAGGTTAGGACCACTCGCCTGAATGGGATATAATAGCCCATTTGGGACATAATATCCACTGCACTGTAAATTTAAATCCCATTTGGGCGGGTCCTTCGGATGAGACCTTAAAAACCGAGGCCCCATGTCACGGCAGGCCTTGGCACAATTAAGATCCCTCACTGCTCAATGGCCCTGAGTGCCGAGTAAAGGTCTAAATTTGAAGCCCTTCACCGATATATGGTGACGTCTCTATGAGTGAAAAATTCTCGAATGGGATGTAAAACAACACACAATCAATCAATCAATCATATCCTATTTGGGATATTATATCCTCAATGGGCTATTATATCCCATTTGGGCGAGTGATCTCAACCTGTTTAAAACCATGACTTCAAATTACATTCTTATATATCTGTGCCCTAAAGGTATAGGCATTCATTTGCCCAGGTGCAGTGAAGTGTGACCTGTGCTGCACATGCACATCAAAGTTATACTAAGTATAAATGTCTCTCGTTAAAACCAGTAAATATATCGTAAATTTACAGTTTCTGGTCGGCTGGACAGTGAATTATTTCATCACTCATAGAACAATGTACTATAGATAGAAAGTTCTATCATTAAAATGATATTGTCCTACGGGCCCGGTTTAACGATAGAATCTGTTCCATGCATTGACAATGTAGCAAAATAAACACATGTGATAACTCGAACTCAGTGCATTTACTTAGTAACTATGATCAATCCATCCAGAGAATTCCGAATGTCAACATGGTTTGTAAATTTGAACGAGAAAAAATGTTGAGAAAATTAATTAGTTGAATTTTCATCTTTATATGGATTATTTTTTCGGTTTAAAGACATATACAATCTCAAAAAGGTTTGTTATGATTAATTTGGTAGTTATTTTCAATGCAACCCTTTTGTATTCTTTGTAGCTGGAATGAATTTTGTTATATGCATTTATGCCTTATATTTTAAATGTAATGTTGTTATAAATGTTTTCATACATATATTTGTATAGTGTCTTATCCCCCATATCATATGTTTATATTTACAAACCTTCTCAGATAATAGCACGTGTTGCTTCAAATCTTTACGGGTAAATGTTTACGTTTGATGATCTAAATTCTCATTGGCTATCAATACTGAAGTTAACCTTTTGGGTGTTACTAATTTCAGTCAAAGTTCATACCCTTGGGGTGTATTCACTAGATTTCAAGTTAAAGATTCTATTGTTTCCAAAGAGTATATAAACCCGTATAACTGTTAGACACGTGGGGAATCTTGGAAAGCATTAATTTGCTGTAAGTTCTCTCACTTTAATAAAGGTTTATTAGGTATTTAACAGGTTGCACCCTTAGAAATTATGTTATTAAGATATTAGTCATTTTGACTAAATTGTCGTCGTCTATTGCTCCTGTTAAATTTATTAGGCCATAATTCTAAAAGCTAGGAGATAGGTTTTAAGGTATTCTTAAATAAATAAGGGGTTTTTCTAAATTACCATAGGCCTTTTCCCCCAGCTAGGTTTGGCTAGCGTTTCCGTACTCTAGGTTGGGGGTGGTTTTTATTCAGGTTTTTAGGATTTTTCTACAAGGCAGGAATTTACAGTTGTTATTTTTTTTTAATATTATTTTTTTTTCATTTGTCTATACAAAGGTTAAAAAATTTTGTTGTTTATTGGAACTGGTAACCAGGTTTTTTCATTACAATTGACATGAGGTGTTGAAATAAGGTACAAATAAGCTCGGAAATAAGACCAAGCAGAATCTCAAATCAAAATAGGAACCTGGGAAATAATAAACATGAAAATATAGGAGAGTGTACAAAACTATTCTAGAACCACTAACGAAAATGGTGTTCTAAGGTTTACTCCTATAGATAGTTTTCATATGACGTATTTTCTCTCTGAATTATTTCCCTTGGCCACCATCTTGGTGGTCAACCTGGTAATTTTTCCTCTTTGTCTTACCAAATTTAAGAGGGTGTAGTAGAAATATTTGGAGGAAAATCTTTATGGAATAAAAATTATGAAAAAAAAGGAGGCTTTATCAAATGTATATTTTTTAGAAAAACAATGCTTCCTACCCCACAATGGCCAGTATAAAAAGTTAATGTTGGTTGAATAATGAATGAATATGAGCATGTCGACCTCCAATATGGCTGCCAACGGGAAATAACTCTTGATAATTTGGGCCTACTGACAACTATCTATTACATTCTTCAAAATCATTTCGGAGCTGATCCGCTCAGATTTGCTACATTGCAAGTATATGGGACGCAGAACTCCAGATAATTTTTTACCACAAAGTGTATTTACTCCCTGATTTTGAAATCAATGCAGATTTTGCTTTTCAGCAAAATAATCAAAGAGTATTATGTTAATCAATTGCTCTTTTGACATCTAATGTTGGACAGTGTTCAGAAATGGAGGCGGGAATGTTCGAGTAACCCCCGTATTACGTTTTCAACAAGATTTTTAGCTTGTTATCGATATAAGTGTTTTTGAAAGAGGAATATAAAAGAAATGTTAGTTTCTGCATTTATCAATTAGGTTAATGAAATTTTTAAAATTTTGTCAGCTTTAAGTTATAACTGAGAAACATTTCCGCAGCTAGGTTAAGGACGCCCATGAAACATACCCCTTAATATATTCAGGGAAAATGAATACAATTTTAATATTTTTTTTAACAGCATTAGTTTTGATAAATGTGATTTGTGGTGTTTGCACTTGTATATATCGGGTCTCTGCTGAGTTCGGCCAAAGCAACATCGCTTACATCAGCTGTTTGTCACGTGACAGTTTTAAAATTAGAACATATATGTACTTCTACAAAGATCGTAAAAGTTCAACGATATAAGGGCATTTTTACGCTACAAAATTTATTCTGTTTTCTTTGAGACAAATTCCTTAACACGAAAAGTGCTGGGAGCAACTTCCTCATGCTCGGGAATTGTTTAAAATTTAGCCTTCTTTCTATAAACTCCAGTCAAAAATGTTACATTACGGAATAAACCAACAATGCACAACCGGCTCCCAGCACTTTTCAGAATAGTAGAAATAATAGCTATATGTGTTTAAAAATTCAGATTTTATAGTGCAGCGGATATCGTTGAACTTTTGATATTTTCGAGGGGCTTGACCTGTCATTCTAACACGTTATTGTACAAATGTGCTCCCTACGGCTTTATATAAAGTCTACACATTATCAATTTAGTTTGACAATAAAATGTGGATTAATATATTTCAGAATTTTTCTCTCTTTTGGTCTAACTACGCGTGTTTCGTATTTATTTTTATTTCTATAAGCTACGATAAAAGCTTGATCCACGCCTCAAGTACAGAGAAATTGCGTGTCAAACTAAGAAATGACGTCATCTCAGTAAGTACAGCGAGATCAAGCTGGCTTTCATTCTACACATGCTAAGTGCTATTATGGCAAGATAGGTTGCACATCCATTTATCTTTATAATATTTATGATAAACGAAAGTATTTAGTGTGTTTTAAAAAGAACTTATAGTATTTTTTCATCGAGATTCATTTGTATTGTTTTAACGTGACGTCATGATAGCTTTACCGAACCTCTGCATAGGCTGACGTATATATGGGAGTCCTTAACCTAGCTGCGTCGTTTTTTTTTTCACGAGAAAG
Organism: Saccostrea echinata; assembly: GCF_033153115.1. Taxonomy (NCBI): domain Eukaryota; kingdom Metazoa; phylum Mollusca; class Bivalvia; order Ostreida; family Ostreidae; genus Saccostrea; species Saccostrea echinata. Next base: position 7,571,873 of record NW_026889756.1, on the reverse strand, counting down.
ACCATACGATAGGCAAAGTTACCACGGGCACGCTGAACTCCATTTAAGACTAGGCATATATCAATCGTAGCAAGAGTTACCTAGACCTTTGGCCAAATAAAATTAATCTTTGGATTCTAATCCCCACCTGCCCCTCTCAAAATATCCAGCCCCGTTGTTTTCCATGCTGTTCGTTTGTTTGTTTTTTAATCAAAAATATATACTAGGTATAGAGGTAAAAGTTTTAGAGTTACTCCACGTTTGCATTAAAAGTCGCGTGGTGCTATTTATAGCACAAGAGCAAGTGAAAATACTATAGATGATATTGTTGCTACAGAAAATGGTTTATATACAAGAACTGTTTAATAAACAGTGATAAAGAATAAATTACACACAACGCATGTTCAATTTTGCCCAATTTTGACAATATCACCTGTACGCGTCAAAAACGAAAATTTGGATGTTATATGAACAGTGGAAATCTGTGATATTTTCAGACAAAGTACGAGTATTTAATATTCAAATCTTTCTCTCGAACTGGAAGTCGGTCTAGGTTATTCCAAATACGCTTAATCAAAATTTCCTTCTGATAAAAATTCAAACACTGAGCTGACTTCAATTCACATAATGAGTTAAAATCCAATCCATTGTACTTTCGTAGTGTAATGCTTATTTATGATTGCTAATGCGTAAATGTACGCCTTGTTTTAAATCTTAATGCGTATTTTGAAAAATTCAATGCATATTTCTGCAAATACGCACCTTATCTGGAGCTCTGGGGACATATTCTAACTGTGGCGAGGACTTGTCTCGACAAAGTTAGATTTAAGAGGCAGTCCACTGAAAAACCAGGCAGTATTGTATTAATAGGCGGCACATCGAATGTGAGGAATATTTGATATTTTATTAAAAACAATATCAATGTAGCCCAAAAGGAATAATGTAATTGAAGATTTGTTTGATAATTGCTTATTTAGTAAAATATCCTTGTGTTTTGTGTTTTTGAATGCCCCTATATAAACCATTGAATGTAGGTCAGAAACAAAGAACTGTAATTTCTAATACATTTTTAACAGGACTATAATTCACATTTAACTAAATCTAGAAATATTTCAAATTTTTGTATAAAAAATAAAATCGGTGGGAAAAACACTTTTGATAGTAGTTTTCTGGCAAAATATAAGGACGTTTTTATGAAATTTTGCGATGCAAGAGTTATCTCCCGTGGCATCGGTAAATCTGCTCAACACCTTTTTATCGGAATCCTGGTGAAATATTTAGAATCGATACACTAAAGAAAATAATTAAACAAAAAACTAAATAATTTATTTTCAAAATATAATTCATTTTCACCTCCAGACGTAATATTTAGATTAAAATTGGCTCTATTATTCAGGTTGAATCCACGTTTCCATTGATGTATCAGTGACGTCATATACCTGACTAATATTGCGTCACAATGAAATAGTTACAAGTTTCCAGAGAAGTTTGTAAATTCTTTGCGTAAAAGATTTTAAAAAAAAATTCTCTTTTTCTGTTTAATTACTCTTCAGAGTGCATTATTCTAAATGTTAAATAATATTTTAATATCCAAATGTATTTTATACACGGGCGGCGTCTCAGCTAGATGACGTTTTGATAAGTAATTTTATACATGTCTGAGAACTAATTTTTTTTTAACTGATTTACTAGGATATGCGTAAAAATAATTAATGAAGTGTTTATCATGAACATTTCTTATAAAATTGGGAATCAATGATGAATGTTTTAGATTTACGCAATACTTAATTCAACGAAGTTGAAATGTTTACTTCATGATATTTGTAAAAACTTAAATATATTTATCTATGCAGTCAAATCAAAATAAACAATCCGAAGTACGATTAAAAATGAAAAAAAAACCTGAAAAATAAGTTATAAAAATATAAGTATTGAGTTAAACTACTGCTGAACTCCCCACTATAATTTGGCTCTAAAACGGAAGATGGTTTAGTGAAACATTTCTGGTTTTTTTTTTTATTTTACTTATTTATTTTTTTAATTTGGCGATTGAAACAATCACACACTCACATTTAATATGGAGTTTAAACATGTGACTATGTTGGCCAATTCTAAAATGTTTTCACGTTCATGAAACCAATTTTTAAAAATAATGATGTCATGACACACCCCCCCCCCCCCCCCTGCTTTTGCTTGCGATTTATCGGCTCTTGAATAATGATACTATATATGAAAGAACTTATTTTCTTATTTATATAAAATCAAATTATGTAAAAGAGGAAAAGGCTTTACAGATGACAGGTAAGATTTTGTTTGTTTGTTTGTTTGTTGTTTAACGTCCCTCTCGAGAATTTTTCACCCATATGGAGACGCCACCACTTGCCGGTGGAGAGCTGCAAATTTTGTCCTGTGCTCGGCACTTACGGCCATTGAGCAGTGAGGGATCTTTATCGTGCCAGCACCTACTGCGACAAGGAACCTCGGTTTATACGGTCTCATCCGAAGGACCTGTCTCCACGTCCCACAGTGGGATTCGAACCTGCGACGTAAGGATCAACTCCTTACTTCGCGACTCTAGAGCAGACGCTCTAACCACTGCGCCACGCGGGCGACGACAGGTAAGAAAAAACTTGGATAAAGTCGAGACTGTACACATAAAAATATTTCCTGTATTTAGGCAAGTTTAATTTCGCCACAGATAGAATTTACTCTTTAATTCCTGAGGAAATAAAAAATAAATTTTACTTGGAAATAAGATAAATAATAAAGCTAGAAAGCTGTCTGCTCTCATTTGTTGCATAATGCATGTACAAATACTTTTTTTAAATACCGAGTATCTATTAAAAATTCAATCAGATGTTTTACATGTAATCTTCATGTACGTAAAAGACATTAGTCATTTAAATAATATATAAATTTGAATCTATGGTTACACTCATTTAAAAACAGTTAACTGACTGAAAAGAAATAAAAGACAAGCATATTTTTCTGATAAATTAAAATGAAGAGCCAAATTTAGGAAATGTTTCTAAATTTACAGTAAAAACCGATCCCGATCCGATCGAAAATAATGCAAAATTAACAAATTTATCAAACTAAAGGCACCTGCCACCTATATAACATGTTAAAAAATAAAGTAAATTTTTACTCATATTACAACAAAAGAGCCAAATTTAACATCACAATTATAGTATTTTTTTCTTTATATAATTCCGGTCGGGATCGGTTTCATTTGGGAAAATTAAAAAAAAAAAAAAAGGGTAAATTTGACTCCTTTTATTTCTTTCAATATACCTGTTCCCACTGATTTTATTGAGTGATTCAAAAGTTTGTACTTCGTATTCATAATAACATAAGAAAAAAAATCTGTCCTTGTAATGTATTGGGTTTTATAACGTAATGAAAATTGGATACTGAATTCAAAAAGTTACTTGCTTAACTCAAATTTGGACCATATAATTTTTTCTAAAGAAGTATAAATTGGAGGCTTATTCATTAATAATATAAAAGATAAGAGTCTATGCTATAAATAATATTCATCGACACATCCAGCTTTTGAGTATCTGTTACATATAAAACAAAATAAAAACTTAGTAATTATTTTTACCCTTATGTTGACCTTTTTGCACTTAAAATTAAGCATTTACCAAAAATAGGACTAGAGGAGCACTAAAAAATTTTTTCATGTTGTCATGTGTAAACAAGTGCTTTAATAAGTCTACATGCAAAAAATAATTAAAATCCATGACATGCGATGTGCCACCCATTGCCTGGTTTTTCGGTGGACTGCCTCTTAATTCTAACTAAATTTACTGTACAATGATGTGCCCAACTGTCCTACAGAATTTCTAACCTGGGGTACTCAACATGCTCAAAGTTTACTTAGTGTAAATGTTACTCAGTATTCTGTACACAGACACTGTATTTATTACAGAAATCTTTATCCTTTAGTTTATTCTACAGGACATACCTCATGTTCATTGGTGCCATTATCCTGATGTTAAACGGTCGGTTTTTCTGTGTTTTCATTTTTGGAATGTTCGAAGGGTCAAAATCTGGTGGATAGTATTTCTGTTACGAATAAACAAAAAAATATGTTGATCAAACTATATGTCCTATATGTAAAACAAAATATTTGAATATTATAGAATACGAAAGTTATTGTTAACTTACGTTCAAAACCTTCCTCTCTGACATTTTAAAAACAGTATTGGATTGTCGATTCGACGATCGGAAATGGTAGAAAACAAACTTAGAGAACTCAGTCGAATTTTATTCGATCACGAAAACATTATATTTAGACTAGTACCCTAACATTCTGTTCATCGCAGCGAGAGGAATAAAGGGCAGAAAACCAGTACAATATTTAAATAATACGTTCTATAAATTAGTCGCGGAAAAACCTTGTTGAATGATTTTTCCGTTAGTTAATTTTATCTTAACCCTTGACTTATATTAAACACTTAGTGCAAGACTTTAAAACAACCGTTAGGGGTTGGCCATTTGATTGGGGGGGGGGGGGGAGGGGAGGCACGGGTTACTATTTTTTGTCGACTCACATTATTTATTTTCATGCTCTAGCAGGACAGCAGAATATATATTTCCAAGATGATCAGATTTCTTTTTCAGGCCCGTATAACGCGGGGGGGGGGGGGGGGCACTTTTTTTTCTGAGTATAGTATTTAGCTATAGTAAATTTTCTTTAGATGCTGGTGCCCCCCCCCCCCATTTTGATGTTGTAAGTTCGAGGCACTGGCAAATTCCAGTATTTGGACAATAAATAATTTTTTTTTATTTGTTTGTTTGTTTGGTTTGTTTTTGTTTGTTTGTTTGTTTGTTTTTGTTTTTGTTTTGTTTGTTTTGTTTTGTTTTTTTTTTGTTTTCTTTTTTTTTTGGGGGGGGGGGGTTTGCTTGTGAGTTTTTTTGTGTTTTTTTTGTGTGGGGGGGTGGGGGTGGGGTGGGGGAGTTGTCCCCCCTCTCCCCTCTTATAAAATTGTTAATTGCTACAGGCCTGTTTTTGACAGATTACCTTTTTCCTTCCCTCTTAAAAGTTGACAAGCAAAAAAGAAAGAAAGAAAGAAGAATAAGGAAAATCTGCTCAAACCCGCAAACTCGCTATTTCATGGATGGGGGAGGGTTACATGGACTTTATTCAAGGTCAAATTATTATTGTCTTTGAAGTGGAGGACAGCTAGATTATCTATTTTCAACATTTTATTACCCAGTATTTATTAATTTTTCCTGTTTGTTTGGGGCATGTAAAGAGATTATAATACATGTAATAAATTGAGTTAATTTATCTCTTTACCCCTATATGGTTGTTTTACTTATTTTTTATTCACTTTAATTATACTAGTTAAAACTATGAAATATTTGGAATTATGCCAATTCATCAGATTAAAATGTAACCTAAAACACACTCCTTTTTATTGTAGGAATCACTTTGAATGATACTGGTATTATTTATTGTGGCGGGGGAGGGGCCGGGGTCCTTTCACAAGCACCTGTTGTGGTTTGTGTCCAAGAAAATAACAGTGTACCTAATTGCACAGGACGGATTAATCTAAATAACATCTTAATTATAACTCATTTACTGTATTACATTTATGGTATTGCATTTATTGTATTACATTTATGGTATTGCATTTACTCTATTACATTTATGGTTCTACATTTATTATATGCATATAGAAGAACATTGCCATTTCTTGTTGAAATGTTACCTTAAATCATAATTGGACTTACTGTATTAGTAACCCTAACCCTGACTTAATAATACAACAACTGGTCACTGTTCTTTGTAATTAAAAAATACATTTTTACTGAAATTGATTATGCTACATTTTATAGGCAATTTCAATATTTCTTTCCTTGTGTAATTTTTGTTATGCGTTCACATGACTGAAAATACACCAGGGGTAAATTTAGTACTCATATGTAAAAGTTATTATTTAGCACCTACATGTAGTCTGACTGATGAAAATTTTGCACGGAGAAAAAATACACACTGGCAAATTTTTCTTACCCCCGTTCACATGCGCTAAAATATACCTAGGTGCAAAATTTGCATATTATGTAAGATTTGCTCCCCGTGTGTGCATGTGAACGGGACTTATGTTGCCAAAAAGCAAGAGAAATAGGATGATCGTCAAACTAGTCCAGTACTGAGTAACAAACGGGGAGTTTCGATAAGGCCGCTCAGCGGCCCACTTTCTTCATAAAAATAAATTTCAATTTATTTTTTCAAAACTAGTTTTGAATTCAAAATAAATATGTTAACTTTTGTTATTTATATTTCAAAAGTTGATATGAGATGAATTCACACCGTAGCTGATACATACTTATAGATGTACCCTCAGATCCGTTAACATTAGGCTTATGGGAAAATGTAAGAGGGTGGCATTTATAAATCGATGTTTAGAATATGAAGTGCATGAGGGACACTCACCTAAATTTGTTCAGTAATTAGATATAATCTGCACACTAATTTCTTGAAATATGATGAGTGTCGCGTGTGCACTTCATATCCAAAAATTTAAAAGTGCATAAAATTTGCATGCCTAAAATTAGAAGCTCCTGGTTTCTTGATCTGACTCTGTGTTAAAATACTAAGCCAAAAGTAGCATATTTTTTTTTTAAATCAAAGAAGACTCTCGATTATATTAACAGTAGAAAACATTATCGTATCCTATCTCCATTTCGATACTTTTTTTGTCGCCAACGTATAACGTTAACGTCATATTTTTAGTTCACCTCCTCGAAGTTGGGGTTGCTTTTGTATCGGTGTTCCAGATAAAAGTTTTGAAGCATTTTTTAAAAGTATATCATCAGAGTCACCTGATCTAGTGTGTTTCCTTAATTGTCACCAATCAGGTTTCAGATGCTGGATTTTTAGCCAAAAAATGTCCAAGTAAATGTTTTAAAAGCAGGTTTAAGTTTCTGGAGCAGAGCAGCAGTAAGTACTTGTTGACCAGACTTGCTTCATGGTGCATCTACGGATGCACACTACTAGACTTGCTTCAGATGCTGGATATGACCTACATTTCCTTAATGAGTGAGCAGGTTAAAGATTTTGAAGCGGGTCTCATTCTTACGTAACTATAAGCCCTATCGTGACGAAACTTGCACCGATGATGCATCTAGGATTGCACACTATAGACATGGTTCAGATGCTGGATCTTTCTTACATTTTCCGACTGACTGAACAAAAAATAAGTTTTAAAGCAAGTCCATTCCTTAACGTTATTTATCATGCATAGTTATATTTTTGACTTTCTTGTCAATATAAATCCACACTCCAACATGCTTGAGAAGCGCCCATATATTTCCGTGTGGTTGATATAGGGAACGTGGATTGTTTTAAGTCTGGATGTCTAGGCGCATATGTCTGCCTGATTAAGGATTAAACACATATCTTTGGCGTTTACACATGTATTCAGAACTGCGCTCTGGTCTAGCAATTCATATATAATGAATTCTAAAACTCTCTAAATGAGAAGTGACTAGAGTTGGTGAAGCAACTTAAGTATATCAATGGAGAGTTGGGAAGCGAGAGGAAATTAGTCCTGGCTGGGATTCTCTCAGTTATGCTGAAAACATAATGCAGATCTATGTGGGCAAATACTTCAAAGTTTCATAATGAAAAGGAAACACTCAATGTATTATAGATTTTTCCATCATTTGGCTATTCACATATTACGTATCTTGATAAAATATTTTTGACTGTAATTAATATTATTCATATCATCAAATACATTGCAATATACTGAAGTCGGTAGGTGCTAGGTAAAAAAAAATATTATCCGGCGGCCGCCAGATAAGTTTCTAGCACCTGCCATTGAAATATCTGGCGGCCGCCATACAAAATTGTAGCGATTTTACCAATCAAGCTGTAGCACTCGATGAACCTTAATGCACTTGATTGACAGAGGTACACAGACCAGGTATTTTTGAAGGCGGTGCTTAAAATCTCTGCCTTTAACGACATCTACAACTTCTGTTTGTAGTCAAATCTGGGAGTTTCATATATGCCCTATTAGCAAAGATCAAATGTACACTTTATACAAAAATTCATTTCATAAGGTCTTCACCTCGTAACTTTAAATTTATGTTTTATTAGATTACATGTCTACACCGCTAGAAACTTATTTGTCGGCTTCTAGTTATTTATGTGGCGGCCGCCAGATAAGTTTCTGGTCGCCGCCAGTTATTTATGTGGTGGCCGCAGGAAAACTTTTGGCAGCCGCCAGATATATTTTTCTAGCGACCGCCGAATAATTATGTGGCGGCCGCCAGAAAAAATATTTTTCTCACCTTGCACCTACAATGTACCGGCTTACGTAGCAGTATGATGCTTTTAAATAAACTTTTAATTTATGTATGTATTTAAAGTTGCATTTATATTTTAAACTTTTTCTTTCAAAACATTTTATTTAATTTCAATTTTATGATATTAAGGTATATTTTTATAAAACATGTAGTTGTATAACCTCATTGATGAAAATGTATTGCATATACCTGTATATGCATGACGTTTTTACGTCTACCTATCTCATGTTTACATATCTTTTCATTTGCATTGTTCGTATGGAAAAATGTTAAATATTGATTATAAAGTTTATGTATAAACTGTCGATCAATTATGATGTTAAAACTTTCTATGTATGTTTACGTTTTATAAGTTAAATTCTCTTTTAAAGAAAAGTAACATTTAACAGAGAAATATCGTACCTTAAAAAAACATTCGCATAAGATAAATACCATTTTCCGTAAAAACTATAAAAAAAAAAATTGTTGAAATTGGTTAATTTATGTCTTTATTCATATTTATCCTATTTCATTTACGATTTTGACGGTTAAAAAAATCCACTTTCCCCCTATAAAAATGTCTAATCCAAAAATATGCGAAAGGGGGTATACTTAAATTTTCAATTATCGCGTGACCGGAAAATGTGTAACATAAATTATTTTCATATTTTTAGGAAGATAAGGAGTTTCTCTACAAAATATCAATATTTCATAAAATTTCATGAGGGTCGAAAAACGGCCTTACCGAAACTCCCCCTTTTAAGGTAGATCTATTTCCTTGCCCTCATTTGCTACCATCACGGTGACCATGTAATCTAAACACAACAATAATGCTTAAGGTAGATCTATTTCCTTGCCCCCATTTGCTCCCATCACCATGAAATCTAAACACAACAATAATGCTTAAGGAGGAATGCCACACCAACAGCTTGCCTTTTTTAGAAATTGTTCGTACGTAGAGAATGCTCTTGCATATTGAATCAATTGGGAGACATAAACCCCACATGCAGGTGATAAGGGTATATTGCTACTTATTAAGTAAGGGAAGTTGTCGATAAAAAAGTTACTTGTAGTAAAATATCCAAATATGAAACAGTTAATTGTGTCAGACTCTGTGGTATCTTTTATTTTAAGTTCACAGGAAAGTATTGAGTCAACATACGAATGGAAGTAACTATTGTTAATTGATAATATGTCGTTCATATACCTAAATGCCACAGCAAGTGTTTTCTTCTTCTCATGTACAAGTTTCAAGTTTTTGAATAAATTCTGCTTTGTAAAATAGGTTTGCTAATAACAGGGCACAATTAGTACCCATGGGAATTCCAGAAAACCTCATGTAATGTAGCCATATACAGCCACAGACAACCCATGTAATGTGGTAAGATTGTGTAAGATAAAAAAAAACAAAACACATACTCATATGAAAACAACAGTATTTTATTCTTATTTTCATAAAAGTTCAATAAAACAAAGACCAGCTATAAAATCAATATCCAGGAGATAAACTTTCAAAATAACACATTCAAAAAATTGTATCATCAGGAAACTAACAAGACATTAATCACTGAAATAAATCCCTGTGGTTAATTATCAGGATTGACAAGTCTCACAAACCTTACAATTTATATGTTTATTTCCAGTATACAGAGAATAACCAAGTTAAATGCTTTTGTTTTGAAGTATATTTACTTTTTTAGCCTCAAGGGGAAGGGGGTGTATTGTGTAAATACATGTATAGCATAATTTCCCCCAGAAAATTAACACATATCCATGCTGCTTTGATCCATAGCAACAAAAAACAAAAACTAACATACCATTAAAACAGTAAATGTGTTGTGTAGCACCTAATGGACATATAACATCATAATTCATCAACTTAGATTATGTACTTCATACTGTATGGCAACTTACAAGACTAGCTTAAGGTTGCGTACCACATATTCAGTTAAGCTACTTAGATAAGCTACTTTATGGCCACTGACAGGGTTAGTTAAAATCTTCAGTTATTTAGATCTGTAGTGATGAAAATAAAGCCATGACAACAGATTGAGGGTTTCTAATGCATACTGTCATACTGACAATAACATCAAGTCATATAAAACAGCAATTTAAAGCTATTCACTATCAAATAAACAGGTTTCAGATATGAAAACAATTATAATAAATTCTGATCTAAAATTAAAAGGCATAAAATTTGGTATAAGTAACTAAAAATCATGTTTAAAACAAGGGCAAAAATAAGAAATAAAAACAGAAATGTTAATATCAGGGGATAAGCTGCCCCTCTCTCCTCCATACCCTAAAACAGCACTCAACATCACAGATAAGAAATAGTCTGAAGAAATCACATACTTCATAAATCTATCAAAGGCAATATTGATAGGAAGTAAAGCATTATAAATATGTTTTACAGATAAACACTTGATAGTGTGTAGCTCCTTCTAAACTGCGTCCAACACGGAATAACCTCGGGAATTCATGTGAATACAATTATACTCTATTATACTGCGTCCAACACAGAATAACCTCGGGAATTCATGTGAATACAATTATACTCTATTATACTGCGTCCAACACAGAATAACCTCGGGAATTCATGTGAATACAATTATACTCTATTATATTAAATCACTGGTATGATGGCTATATGATAGGTCATATGACGTGCACATGAGAGGTCATGTGATAAAGTCATATTATATGTCTTTCCCGTGCTGCAATCTCACCTCTCCACTTTGGCAATGTCTGACTGGTGTCAGAATGTCTGACCGTGTCAGAATAAAATCACAGATCACAAAACCTGGGATGGGAGGCTGATGAAACAAAACACACACATGACTGCTGGGCTTTATCAATGTTACCATAGTAACCTGATTTGGTGATCTTTGACCTCTGCTACCTGTCTGCTAGTCTTTTCTCAAGTCCGTGGTCTTTCCTGTGACTTTGTATCACTCGCCATAACCGACAAAGAACCCCGCCCCTGTAAAAAAAAATATCAAGCAATTATTATATAGCCTGATTGAAAAGATCACTTAAAATAATCCTAACAGTGGCGAAGAATCCAACCTCCGTAGATATTTAACAATTACTATACAACCTCACAAAAAACATTATAAATGTAACCCTGACCAAGACAGAGATCTGCACCCTGTACAAAGTTAACAGTTACCAAGCAACTACTATACAACAAGACAAAAATACCAACCCCACGGCCCACCCCTGTACAGTTATCAAGCAACTACTATACAACAAGACAAAAATACTAACCCCACCTCTGTACATTTATCAAGCAATAACTAAACAACCAGAAAAAAGTGCACTAGTAAAATTCATCGCAAAATATTTTACATGTTTTGTATATGCTGTACATGTTTTGTACATGCTGTACATGTTTTGTACATGCCGTACATGTTTTGTACATGCTGTACATGTTTTGTATATGCTGTACATGTATTGTACATGCTGTACATGTTTTGTACATGCTGTACATGTTTTGTACATGCTGTACATGTTTTGTATATGCTGCATGTTAAAGATTCTATTCAGTGCTGTATTTTTCAGACTGAATAAGTGGAGTGCAATATTTATCAGGTTTTGTATATCACTTTATCACATCTTTCATACAATGGATATAGCTCATAGGATATCCTCGGTTGTGACATCACAATTGTTTTAGCATAAATTTGATCAAGCTAAATATTGTGAATTTATATACATACATATAAAGCAGCGTAAAACATGAAATAACTATGTTTAAATCATGTGAATCAGATACTTTTCAAGTTGTGTTAAGTGCAATATTTCTTGGATTTTTAGTTGACATGCACAATACTTTTCAGGTTGTGTTAAGTGCAATATTTCTTGGATTTTTAGTTGGCATGTGCAATATTTTTCAGGTTGTGTTAAGTGCAATATTTCTTGGATTTTTAGTGGCCATTTTTAGTTGACACGCAATATTCTTCAGGTTGTGATTAGTGCAATACTTCTTGGATTTTCAGTTGACATGCGCAATACTTTTCAGGTTGTGTTAAGTGCAATATTTCTGTTATTTTTAGTTGACATGTGCAATATTTTTCAGGTTGTTTACAGTGCAAGGTTCAGGTTTTGCACAGTGGAATATTTTCAAGTTTCGTATAATTCAATACTTTTCAGGTTTTATGTAGTTAAATCTCTATCACGTTTTAAAAAGTGTTTCAGGTTGTGTAAAATGTAATTTTTTTAAGGTTATTTAAAGTGAAATACTACAATGAAAAAAAAAAAACAAAACACTTATCATGCTTATTGCAAACTGCCAGGGAAGAATAATTTTGAATTGTTATAAATGTATTTGGTTATATCTATCAAATTTATAATATGATTTAGAATGAAGGGGAATGAAAATCACTTGGTTGTAAGCATGAATTGATTATAAGTTTGTTAGCTACATCCATTTTTTTACTGTATTAGTTTGTGTCTAATGCAATATTTATCATTTTGTTTACAGCTAGTGCAATATTTTTAAGGTTTTGTATAGTGAAATACGTTTTTTTCAGTTTATGTATAGTGGAAAATTTTCAAGTTTTAAAAAGTGCAATATTTTTCAGTTTTCATATAATGCAATATTTTTCTGGTTTCCTAAAGGCAATATTAATCAGATTATATATAGTGCAACATTTGTCAGATTTTGTATGGTTCAATATTTATCACTGTGAATACTGCAATGTTTATCAGGTTCTTAACTATACAATATCTGTACTGTACAATGTTTATCATGCTGTGTACATTTCAATGATAATCAAACACTGACCTCAGTCCAAGCTTCTGAAGGTCTTCATAACGAACGATCTCCAAAAAATCCGACAATAGGAACTGTTCCTGAGTAATCTGAAAATAAACAACTCAAAATGGGAGACTTATAAGAGAAACTGTGATGCAATCAAAAAACTGACAGGAACACTTTAATAGAAATTCCCATAAAATAATGAGGCTAATCTACACAAAATGATGAAAATGAGAGAAATAAAATAGAAACAACAAACTAAGAAAAAATAAGAACTTGCATTTATATGCATCTGAGAAAACAAACATTTCCTGATTTGCTGTACTAATCAACTATTCAAATTAAAAAAAAACTTTAATAAAGAAAATCTTGTTATTGTTTTTCTCTTGCAGTAGCATTTTAATTATTAATTAAAAAAAGATGTTCTCATTTGAAGGAAATGTTTCGAGTCTGTTTACTATTGGTAACAATAGCCACAATTACCAAGTCTATAACATCCTCGTCAAACTTTCTGTCCCGAAGCCAGTTCACTAATGCCTCATCTGGGGGTTCATGGATGGACGGAACTAAAAATAGAAACCCATTAACCCCTTTAATTTGGTGTGTGGACTAGGCCTTATCACTTCAATCTACATAAAATAGCTCTAGAAATTTGCTCAGAATTCCTTTGAAGGAAACAAAGAACAAGAGGCCCATGGGTCAAATCGCTCACCTAAGCACTTTGGTTAGAGATAAGCAATAATCAGTTCTGTACTAAAAGGTTTAAATACATGTATATAAATGGTCCCATCTTAACCCTAACTGATGATCTGAATGTCAAACTTGCTTCCATACTAATATAACTAATCATGGTTTTGCTGTTCTTGAGAAGAGTTCTAAAGATTTTGTCCTATATATTCCCAAGTAAAACTCTGATTGCCTAATATGGCGCCACCCTACCCCTGGGGGTCATGTTTTGAACAAACTTGAATCTACATCACCATGTAATGAAGCTTTCACCTAAGTTTGAATTTTTCTGGCCCAGTGGTTTTTGAGAATATCTTTGAAAGATGCCAATTAATTTTCACTAATTCTTAATTATCTCCCCATGAAAGAGGATGTGACACTTCATTTGAGCAAACTCAAATTCCCTTCACCAAATGATGCTTTGTGGCAACTTTGGTTGAAACTGGTCCAGTGGGTCTGGAAAAGAAGATGAAAATTTTGACGACAACAACGATGACAGCAACAGACAATGGACAAATTTTGATCAGAAATGCTTACTTTAGCCTTCGGTTCAGGTGAGTTCATAATGCACTTGAGCCGTTGGCTCAGGTGAGCTAATTATGTAGAGAAATTTTCATGTAAATAATTTTATGAATTTTCAGATTCAGATCTGTGCATGTTTGAATTCAGCTGCTTTTCATAAACTGAAATTTTGCTATATTGTATATTGTAAAGAGGAAGGTAATTTCATATGTATCTGTTAACTTTGCAATATATACATGTAGTTTTACAAAACAGTAACAAAGATTTTAAATTGCAGATATGGAAGCCATTTTAACAGCAAATCAGTTATATAAATCTTACCTCTAGAACTGGTGACTGTGGCAGCCGACACATTATTTATTGAGGAAAGAGCTCTACAACGAAATTCAAGAATTAAAACCAATATCAAAAGGATCTGATCGAAGGTTTATTTTGCTGGTGGTTGAGAACTCCCATCCCCCCCCCCCCCAAGAAAAACACACATCTGACTGTAGAGATCCCTGTATATATTGCTGTTTTGCATTGTATGTTTTATACATGGGTTTTCTTTTCCTCAATTGTTTTATGTAGTACATCTCCATACATTTTATTGACCCCCCCCCCCCAACAACAACAACATATGGACTTACTGTATGTTTTGTAGATGGGTTTTCTTTTCTTCGATTGTTTTACGCAGTACATCTCCATACATTTTGTTGACTTCTACAAGTTGCTGCAGTAATCTATCAAACACAAAACACTGATTCAGCTGTCATAACATTTTTAGTCCTACTAAAAAATTTATTTCAGGAAATTACATAATTTTCTTTTAAAAGCACTTAGTATACATATGAAAAATATGTTTACGCAGGATGTGTTAGGAACATTTCTTTAAGCATTAAAATTTACTGTATGTATAATCATGGTAACAAACTTCTTGTTTCTATCACAATGGCAGCTAACTGCATGGTTCTATTACAGCAAGTAATTCTCATATTCCAATACTCAATACAGAATCATTTAAATCATAATGAATGATATACATGAATGTTTCTATAACCATGGTAACTTAATGTAAGTTTCTATAACCATGGTAACTAAATGTAAGTTTCTATAACTATCATGTTAACTAAATGTGATTACTGTAACCATGGTAACTAAATGTGAGTTCTGTAACCATGGTAACTAAATGTAAGTTTCTATAACCATGTTATCTTCGTGTAAGTTTCTATTACCATGGTAACTAAATGTGATTTCTGTAACCATGGTAACTAAATGTAATTTCTGTCTCCATGACAACTTACTGCATGTTTTCGTCCTGCACGGTCTCCAGTTGTAACTGTAGTTCATTGACAGCAGAAGTCCGATACAGCGCGGCCGATTTCCCCGAGTTTGTGGACGGAACCCCTGAGGTTTCTACTTCATCCTCCTTAGCTCCAGCGATGTTTGCCCCCAAATCTGAAAAAAAGTGCTCAGAAATTACTCCCAAAATGTAAAACAAAAATCACATCTTGTTCAAATTTCAATTTTGATTTTTCAAAACATAGGTTATCAAACATTATAAAGCTAACATGCAAAGTATAAGTACAGATGTACCTGTAATGTTTAAGTACAGATGTACCTGTAATGTATAAGTACAAATGTACCTGTAATGTATAAGTACAGCTGTACCTTTAATGTATAAGTACAGATGTACCTGATATGTATAAGTACATATACTTGTAATATATAGGTACAGATGTATCTGTAATGTATAAAGTACAGCTGTACCTGTAAAACCCCAGTCACATTTCCAAAAATGATCTACAGCCGATGGTTTTGAGACAAAAATGAGATTCTCTGGGAGACAGTCGACAGTTCATTGGCATTTTCTTGTTCCATTTTACCTCTTTTTTTTGGTCGGTCGACCAATTCTGTGTCTGTCAGGACCAGGTAGGATTTTTTCTGCATCGGCGGCTGATTTCTTTGATTGAAATTGTCATTGAACAGTCCGTCGACCAACCCTCGATCATCCTCCAACCATCAACAGACAGTTTGTAAAGTATGTTGTTGGTCGGTCGGCATTCAGGTATTGGGGTTACGTACTAAATGTCGGCCGACAGTGAAAATAAACCTGCAGTTCAGCGCCCAATGATCGGGTGATGGTTGGCCAACTTATATTTACACATTCAAAGACTCAGTGTTCCTGGGAATTAATGTGACTGCTTAGCATAGCTTGATTCTGTTGTTGGCTGATCATGTTTTTTCAGCCAATGATACAAGAAGAATTTGATGGCCTGGCCTAAATGTGACTCAGGTAGAATGACTATGTTTAAGTACAGCTAAGTCATATCATCAGTTCAATAAGCAAACTTGATGCAAGAACATCAAAATGGGCCCCAAACCCCACAGAGGCATTGAAGAATATATAGAAAAATATACAGAACATGATGGCTTCTTGTACAGCCCCCCCTCAATAGATTACGTCTGGTGACTTACCAGGAGAGAGGATCATGATGGCCTCTTGTACAGCCCCCCTCAGTAGATTATCCAGGGCAAACATCCAGTGAGGTTGAATGCTGTGACTTTTTAAATGTTTACTCACCTAAAATTTAAATCAAGAGTGTGATTTTTCTCAACAGCTTTATAAACTATTTATAATAATTAATTCTTAACAGCTTTATAAACTATTAATTATAATAAATAGTTACCTAGTACATGTACTTAATATGAAAGACTTAATAAAATATAACCTTTAATTTCATAAACATTTGTATTCTAGTTTATGCAATAAGTCATTTTTTCAAGCATGTTACATATAAATTATTACATATATAAATATAAAACAATAAGAACTCACAGCTTCATGGAACACGTATAAAGCCAGCTGAATCTCCATTAGAGCTGCAGCATCAAAATCCACTGCCTGACGAAGTTGTTCTGAAAGTGTTACATGTAATTAAATCATAATCAATTAATACAAAAATTTTAATAGCAAGGAAGTGGAGCACATAGCTCAGTGTGCAACGGAAAAAAACAGTGTCTTATGGGTAATGGCTCAATGTCTTATGTGTAATGACCTAATGTCTTATGGGTAATGACCTAATTTCTTATGGGTAATGACCTAATATCTTATGGGTAATGACACAGTGTCTTATGGGTAATGGCTCAGTGTTTTATGGGTAATGGTCCCATGTTGTGGGTAGTGGCCCAGTGTTTTATGGGTAATGCCCCATGTCTTATGGATAATGGTTCAGTGTCTTATGGATAATGGTCCAGTGTCTTATGGGTAATGGCCCAGTTTCTTATGGGTAAGGTTTCAGTTTATTTGAGTGAATCATTTTTTGTGTCTCTTGTGACAGTGTTTAACTTCTGCATTCTCTCAGTGAACACGATTTCTGTAACAGCTTTAATTTTCATTGGGTTTAATTTTCATCAATTTCGTGGTCTGGAGAGACCCCACAAAATCATGTCCTCCACAAAAATTAAAATTTCAAATATATAGGACCTCTACTTTTTTTTTTTACCATGAAACCACTTCCACAAACAAATAGTTTTTTCTCAAACCAAGAAAACTGACCGCACTAGAATGTTTTATGATAATAAAATTATTACAAAAAGATCATATGATAATGGTACCTAATGTATCTTTGATGCAGTGTTTACAGTTGGGATCTGAAATGTAGTTCTTCAAACTAACAAGTAGCCATCGTAAATGTTCCTGGAAAAAGAAAGAAATTGATTTATAAGAAATTGTAAGACAAATTCAACAGATGACTCTGCATTAAGATAACAATTAGAAAGTTATTCTTTTCTGAAGTTTTTCTTCAGATCAACTCAGAGAATTTTTCACTTGATGGGAAATTTTAAATTAAATTTTTTAGCTTAAACATTTAACAGAATAACACACCCCAGGTCCTCCAGGAGTGCAGATGTACTCACCACAGACAGCTTGGGATTAGAAATTGTGGCATCTTTGTGGAGAAAATTCAGCCACGTATCACAAATCTATAAAAAAAATAAGATAAAAAATCCTGAATATAAACCAGAGGGTTACAAACCGAGGACTTCAAAAAGACACATCCTGAGAAGATAAAATTTATTGTGGAAAAAAATTAGAGTTTATGGGGCCCCATTTCTGACTCAGAGATGATTGTTTTGACCAAACTTGAAGCAGTAGAATATGAACTTGCTTGTATATTAGCTATGTAACACAACAATGACCGAAGGTCATTACAAGTTTCTTTGTGAGGATGTGTACCACAGTGATTTATCATTGTTTGATGTAATACAAACCCTAACCCTTGGTTCATTACCTGTTCCATGTCCTTTGTGAGGATGTGTACCAGCGTTATTCGTCGCTCTGAATCCTTCCGTAGCAGATAAAACCCACCATGTCCAGAACTGTCGTGGGAGTTATGGTCCATGTCTCCGATGTCTGGTGACAAATTCAGCATACTAGAGCTACCCGATAAACCAGAACTACCGGCGTCCGAGCTGAAACAAAGCAAAAGTCACTGACCATTGGAAACTATACATCATAGGTCAGTGATTATTGGTCAATCTGAAGAAAAACTAGAAACTAAAGGATACTGGGTCTTTCTAAGGTTAAAAAACTAGAAAAGCAAAGATAACTGTCCATTTGTCTCACTGTAAAAACAAGACATAATCACAAAAAAATAAGGGAGTTAAACCTACACCTGGCAAGGTCATTTAATTGCTTAAAGGCTAAAGGTTAAATACTGGTCATTAAAATAAAAATAAAATAAATTTTATAATAAATAAATCAGACAGGTAAAAATATATATAATTGAGAAAAAATACACAGAATGACAGAAATCCAGGGTAAAAATGAAGGTAATCAAAGATCCTGAAACTCACCTCTATGGATCTGACCTAGAACTGTTCTGGTAGTTTTCATTCTTAGACCAAGTTTTGTCTGGGAAGGTTTTACAATATTATTACTGGGTCAAGGGATACTTTGGAATAGACCTGCTCCACAAACCTTAACCTGGTTACATCCATAAAATGTAGGTCAGATCCAGTTTCTGAAGCATTATTTCTGGATTTAAACTTAAATCTACATTAATTTATATCAGATTCTATACTGGGACACTTGTATACTGGGTTAGGGCTAGGGTTAGACACTTGTATACTGACTTGACTGAATGAGGGTCTGCTCTCTCAAGAAGATGAATTATAAAGATTTTTCCTAAATTAATTTAAATGTTCACAACAAATGACATGACAGAAAGTTTGATCAGAATTAAGACTCAGGTGACCTGAAAACACACTACACATGCAATAAAAAAGTTCAAGTTAGTATATCTACTGACTACTATAGGAGTTCTACCCTTGGGGACCTGGTAAATAAAATGGGTTTTTTTATTTGTTATCAAAAGAGCTAAAGATATGGATGATTTACATGTATGCATATTATCATGATAATTGTAAATCAGATTTTCACACAACTTCTCATCATGAAAATAAATTGATAGTAATTAAAGACAAAATGTACTTTACTGTGTGAAAGAAAAATAAAAAAAAAAGATTATATATATATAAATATATCTAACAAAAAAATGTATTGTTATCAGTGCTGTAAGTAAAATAATGTGAACTGAGTTACGTAATAGTTCCTGGGAATTTTACATAATTTTGTATAATCACAAGAATAAAGTTCTATCTCCGAGTTTAAAGATTATTACAAGGGCCAGGCTCCTACTAATGGTAAAAAGAAATGTTTTCGAAAAAAAAGATGATGGCAAACATGTTGGCAAACTTATTTACTGTATCTCCTGAATTCACTTGTTAGTATCATGCTCCTTTAGTTTATAATTATATGTTAACTTTGTATGTGAAGAATGAGTGACAGCAATGTTGTTAGTATCCTATATGATAATAATTAATGTTTGTATGTTAGAGTGTCAGCTGTTGTTAAATGAAGGATAAAATCAGCTGTAAGAAGTCAAGGATTCTAGAAATAAAAAGAGAGAGAAATTAGAAGAGACAGATTTATCTCCACAACCTGCCCCTCTGATGATGCTAACCTTATAAACCTCCATCAAATCTCTATATAATGGGGGATTCAACAAATCTGTAGATAATGGGGGATTCTACAAATCTGTAGATAATGGGGGATTCAACAAATCTGTTTGTTTTACTTTGCCTTGACAGGGAATTAATTTAAAGAAACAAAATCATATATATTAAAAAAAAACAGAAAGTTTATAAATTTCATATATTCTAAAAATTTAATCTTTCTTAAAATTTAAAAGAGAAGTTAGCTTTCAGCAGAGAGACAGGATTTCTATGACAGTAAAGGACTCTGTGAATAAGGAAGAGACAGACATGACTACATCATGTTACCATGGTTACCTGTACGTAAACCCCTCCAATGTCATGGGCGAGGGGCACCGAGTAAGTGGCGATGGTGACCTGTAAATAACAGCCAATCACAAACAAGCATTCATATCGTGACATAACTAGATAATACACTATAAGCACTAAACCTATCAAACTATGTTCACATTTATCTCATATATGTAGTTTATTTATCTAGTACATAGTTAAGGTCATATGCTACATACCTTATGTATCTTACTCACAGATAAACTTTCAAGATCAGATGTTCTCAGACAAAAACTCGGTATAGTACATTACCAGGGGTTTTGAAAAGATATCAAATGATATTCAAAGAAAAATGCAGCATCATTAGGCATTATAAAAAATACTCAAAGGTTCTTCAAATACTGAAAATCTTTATACAAGGAATTAGAAAATAAAATTCAAAACTACACTGTGTGTGTCTCCTTGACTTCACCCTCTGATAAAGTCAAGCTTTATCATGTTTATTCGGCTTATGTGTGGTCAAGACTACAATTGACTCTGACTCGTACATTTTTAAAGATTTCTGTATTAAAAATGCTCCCTTAATAATTAGACTTGTAAAAGAAAATCAAAAGCCTGAAAGGCTTCAATGACGTCGAAGAAGAAAAACAATTTCAAAAGATCTTTTTGAATTTGAAGATAGCAATAAGTCAAGTGAGTGACTCAGGAAACATAATAAAAAAATAGTTTAAACAAAATATCACAATTACAGTCTGGGGCCTTATGTCATGGTCCAAATGAAGCAGGGTTCGAATTGACCAGACACCGTCGAACATCTTTTCAGTCAGTTGAAGAACTATGAAGGATTTCATGAATTTATATAATATTTTTTTCTAATTGCCAATGTCAAAGCATTGTATTAGTAATTGCATCTAAACTACAACCAAGACTCTGTTCTGTTACAATTACGATCGAGTTACGATCGGGCGTGGTATACGGTATACTGGGAAATTGAGGAAATGGAGAAATACAGCAATACTGGTCAATATCATCGGTTTTTAGGATAGAGTTGGTTAGAAGATTGTGTAAGTAAAGCTAAGATTTAGAAATTCAATCTTTTTAGTCTTGTAGTATTCGTGTTTATGTATTTTTGTAATTATTTTACCTCCTGTTGTGTTGCTTATGTTACACGGTTATCGTTCCGAAATGTTATTCATGTCATTCAACGCACCCTTTCTGTAGAAATTCATCCGCAACAACCATCACGTTTTTCTTATGTGAGAATAAAACATAATATTGTTGTTTTGCAATAGAATTAATTGCAGATATAATTGATGCAATTTTATTTTCAAGCTATTATTCATTTTGAGCGTTTTCAAAGAAATTGGTTTATAGCTATTGCTACTTTCTATTGCGGATGCATCGACTGACACATTCGGTCGCGTACATATCCGGTCACGATTTCAACTGGGCGCTTGCTAGATGACGTTCGAGCTCCAAGAGCTCGACGTCATAAAAATGTTGTCAATGAAAAAAGTTAAAACTGTTTTTGAAGAAAAATAAAATTCACAAAGTGTAATTATTTTTATAAATCAATCTTAATTAAGGACAGATGACGCAAACAAAATAATGGATGCATGGATTGATACATATTTTTAAACCATTTTGGTTGTAAATGATGCGAATATCAAAATAATAAAATATTGAAGAAATTATAAACTTTCTTTGATGTTAAAAATTCTACCTTTTTGCTGTCATCCTTATAAATCTGTACATTCAACTTTTCATCACTTTATTTTATTGCAAACATTTGAATGAAAAATTAAAATCTATTTGGCCTAAACTTATTCATTTTACTTAGATATACATGATGAACATGCCTTTAGGTGTTATTTTCATGATTTTTAAAAAATGTTTGTATCATCTGTCCTTAAATAAAAAGTTTGTATCATCTGACGTTCAATAAAAAGTTTATGTCATCTGTCGTTCAATAAAAAGTTTGTATCATCTGACGTTCAATAAAAAGTTTATGTCATCTGTCCTAAAATTTGTCCTTCATGTAGCTGTCTCAAAATTTCAATGAACTCAAGACAAACTCATATGAGATAAACCATGAACAGGAAAATGGAGTTATTCACTCTGAGCAAGCTTCATGGATTAAACATAAAATCACACAATATATTACCAGTCCTCTATACAATATACCAATCCTCTACCCAGGCAATGACCAATTAACTCTATGATAAATCACCTGCAGCCTCAATACAGGATACACATGTAATGAATTTAAAGCATTCTGTGTAAGAAGAAATAATATATTTCTTATCAGATGATTCCAAACGACTAAAAACATGAAAATGATCTTAAAAAAGAGGGGAAAAAGATGAAACCTGCTGGAAATCGATGACATGCATTCTTTACTTGTAGAACTCTAGAAATGACGTAAATATCATGCATTCTTATAGCACTGATTACTTGTAGAACTCTAGAAATGACGTAAATATCATGCATTCTTATAGCATTGATTACTTGTAGAACTCTAGAAATGACGTAAATATCATGCATTCTTATAGCATTGATTACTTGTAGAACTCTAGAAAATGATGTAAATATCATGCATTCTTATAGCATTGATAACTTGTATAACTCTCTAAATGATGCACACATGCTCACATGCAGTTTAACTATACTTATTTCAGCAATGAAATATTGGTTTTATCAGGTTATTTTTTCATTTCCCACCCAATCCAAAGTTTTGAATTTTACAATTTTCAACTCATAACCTTAACAAGAGGCCCATGGGCCTTAATGGTCACCTGAAAATTGTGTGTTTCTCACTTTGGGTCTGGAACTCATATTGAAGTGACAAAAATTGAACAGTTTGGTGAGGACTCTATAATCATTATGGTATTCCTGTAGATTCTCTCCCAGAAGTCCAGGAGTAAAGGTAGATTTGTAGAAGGTAGATAAGTCCAACTTAGCCATAATTATACATATGAATTATGTGATATTAATAAGGCTTTATGTAAAGGTAAGGAAATAAAATACATATTAAATGGTTTAAGAATGAGTGTTCATGAACACAGAACAAATTGATAATACACTGAATGTGTTAATGTATTTCAAGCTGGTTATGAATGAATTTGATTATTTGTCCTTCAAAGGGATAAATATTTCATGAAATATGCAAAAAATGTTATGCATAAATTTTAATTTACTGAATAAAATATATATCTTAATCTTAATACATGAAGCTCCTTAAGCATAGCTTATACTTTTCTGATTCATCAGAATGAAAATGAAGGTGCTGACTCCATCTCCTAAAATTATAGTCCAGCCCCTAATTAATCGCCTCCTAAAATTATTGATTGTAATAACCAAGTTTGAATGTATGATTTCTCCATTTCTTTTGTCAGTGTCACATGGTGCCCAGACATGTGTAGACATGGTTAGAGAGAGAACAAGACATGAATACCCAGCAACGTCTTCACACAACATTATAACACATCCACACATCAAGCAGTGAAGCAAAGCCATGCTGAAATCAGAGTGACTTGGTCACATGATGGACATGTGACCTAACTTACCGGTTACGTTCCAGGAATTTGCTGTCAGATCCTGCTCGTTTACGAAATCCTAGATCTACTTTCCTGAAGTAAAATGACCCAATACCATCACATGCGATCTAACGTGGTTCACACAAATAATGTGGGATAATTCAACAGAGCAAATGTGTTGTGATTCTGGCAATATACACACAGGAAGTAGGCTAATTCTTCAGAATCAATATGTTATCCTGATATTAATGGAGTTAATGAGAATTCTTGTCATCCTTTACAAAATACAACACAGAGAGATGACAACTCTGTCTTCTGTCCACAACCATCTCTCTCTCTCTCTCTCTCTCACACATACAACCAGATACAATAGAAAATATTCTCTATCAGTAATCCTATATAGAACTGATTGCATCCCTGAGTAATCACCAAACCATAATAATACACATTGATTCTTAGATTCCAATCCTCAATATTACCTTCATCATACACAACATATTCTTAAATTAAGATTCTTAACATTTCACCCCTAACTTAACAAAATCTGTAACATTTCTATGAGTGCAGTTACTAAGTTTGATTTGAATTTGAGCATTCTAAATAATTTTAGAGACCATCATTGGACATTTAACATCACTTATAGCATTGTTAGTGAGTTGGGGAATTAATGTGTGTATAAAGCAAAGCAGAAGTTTCTACTGTAAATTATTAGTAATCAAGCTTTTAGTACATAGCTGTGGTGTTGTCATGGTAACATGCAGAAAACCCTTGTTGCCATGCCTACCTGTCTGTTCTGTCCACGGCCAGGAATCCACAATGGAGACTACGTGATCTGTGGTATTTTAGATCGCTGTAAAAATAAATGTGGGCATCAGGTATAGAAATATCCTCAAACTAACCCCTACCCATAAACAAAGGGGGACATCAGATATAGATATATACACAAACTAACCCCTACCCATAAACAAAGGGGGACATCAGGTATAGATATATACACAAACTAACCCTTACCCATAAACAAAGGGGGGATCAGATATAGATATATACACAAACTAACCCCTACCAATAAAACAAAGGGGGACATCAGGTATAGATATATACACAAACTAATCCCTACTCATAAACAAAGGGGGGACATCAGATAGATATATACACAAACTAACCCCTACCCATAAAAAAAGGGGGACATCAGGTGTAGATATATACACAAACTAACCCCTACCAATAAACAAAGGGGGACATCAGATATAGATATATACACAAACTAACCCCTACTCATAAACCAAGGGGGACATCAGGTATAGATATATACACAAACTAACCCCTACCCATAAACAAAGGGGGACATCAGATATAGATATATACACAAACTAACCCCTACCCATAAACAAAGGGGGGACATCAGATAGATATATACACAAACTAACCCCTACCCATAAAAAAAGGGGGACATCAGGTGTAGATATATACACAAACTAACCCCTACCCATAAACCAAGGGGGGCATCAGGTATAGATATATACACAAACTAACCCCTACTCATAAACCAAGGGGGACATCAGGTATAGATATATACACAAACTAACCCCTACCCATAAACAAAGGGGGACATCAGGTATAGATATATACACAAACTAACCCCTACCCATAAACCAAGGGGGGCATCAGGTATAGATATATACACAAACTAACCCCTACTCATAAACCAAGGGGGACATCAGATATAGATACACAAACTAACCCCTACCCATAAACAAAGGGAGACATCAGATATAGATACACAAACTAGCCCCTACCAATAAACAAAGGGGGGATCAGATATAGATATACAGTGGCGCCTCGTTTATCCGGACGCCTCTGTCCCCACCGAAATCGTCCGGATAAATGAATCGTCCGGATAATTGAATCACATCTCAAAAAGCACTCTCTAAGCATGTATACAATGTATATGGACATTCTTGTTTCAAATGTAACAGCAAAGAAAAAAACAAACTTTGAAATTATATTTTGTTTAATTGTTTTAAAAGCAGTAATTGATTAATGAAAAAATATATTAAAATGTAATTTACACAATAAAAAAAAATGATGGGCAATTTTATGCCGAGACCACCTTTTTTAATTCGTCTTCTCTTTGGCATGTGACTTCATGGGTTGAGCAAATTTTGATCAACTGTTGTTTTATTTTGCCATATATTATAATTATTGAAGCTCATATGATATGACAGAACTGTTCAACATCATCATTGAAAATGTTCAAATATAAACTAACCCTGTATATTCCCCGTATATTCATTACACAGGGTTACCATAAAATTAACTGGACACTGCAAACTAACTCAAACAAAGTATTTTTTTTTAAAAAAACAAAACAAAACATTTGTAAACACAAGCCATCTTCATGATTATCAATATTATTTTTTCTACAGACGCTAAGTTTGAATTTCGATCATTAAAAAATACCTTGAAAAACGTAATTAAATTCTGTACGTAACGCCAGTTTTCTATGTAATGGACGCTTGTAAACGGTAGTACATTAAATAGAGATATTTCTTCAATTATGTACCTTTCTATACTGTCTTGTGGGAAAAAATCGTTTCAAATACATTTACGTTTTTTTTAGAAATGGAACATCACGTATTTTAAACCAACGCAATCAACATGATAAAGAGCATTACGAAATCGCTCGTTATTTATTGTTCATTTTATTTAAAACTCTCCCAAATTCTCCTGAATTTACCGATGTATATACGGTTAGCAATATGATTTTGAACGGATTATTATTTAATTGATGCACAGTGTCAGCTAAATTCTTGGAGCTTCATAATAAAGATAAACGTGTGATTGAATTGGGGTAAACACACGCTAATTATAGACGCTATTGTTTGTAGGTCACAGGTAACCGCCTTCAAACTGACTGCATGGCCAATGTTTTTACAACAATTAACACGTATATGCAAGATAAGTGTGAAAATGTCATTTCTTGAAAAATTACCCTCCGGATAAACGAGTCATTTTTCAATGAACTATTATGTTTTGTAGTAGAAATTGACCGTCCGGATACGGAACGCGAATTTCCGGATTAATGAGACAAATTAACGTGGAAAAATTCGGTTCACAAAAAATATCGTCCGGATGGTGAAGCGTCCGGATAAATGGCGTCCGGATAAACGCGGCGCCACTGTATACACAAACTAACCCCTCCCCATAAAACAAAGGGGGGCATCAGATATAGACATATACACAAACTAACCCCTACCCATAAACAAAGGGGGACATCAGGTATAGATATATACACAAACTAACCCCTACCCATAAACAAAGGGGGACATCAGGTATAGATAAATACACAAACTAACCCCTACTCATAAACAAAGGGGGATATCAGGTAGATATATACACAAACTAACCCCTACCCATAAACAAAGGGGGACATCAGATATAGATATATACACAAACTAACCCCTACCCATAAAAAAAAAGGGGGACATCAGATATAGATATATACACAAACTAACCCCTACCCATAAACAAAGGGGGACATCAGGTATAGATATATACACAAACTAACCCCTACCCATAAAAAAAAGGGGGACATCAGATATAGATATATACACAAACTAACCCCTACCCATAAACCAAGGGGGACATCAGGTATAGATATATACACAAACTAACCCCTACCCATAAACAAAGGGGGACATCAGGTGTAGATATATACACAAACTAACCCCTACCCATAAACAAAGGGGGACATCAGATATAGATATATACACAAACTAACCCCTACCCATAAACAAAGGGGGACATCAGGTAGATATATACACAAACTAACCCCTACCCATAAAACAAAGGGGGGAATCAAGTGTAAAAATATCGTAAAACTAACCCCTACCCATAAAAAAAGGGGGACATCAGATATAGATATATACACAAACTAACCCCTACCCATAAACCAAGGGGGACATCAGGTATAGATATATACACAAACTAACCCCTACCCATAAACAAAGGGGGACATCAGGTGTAGATATATACACAAACTAACCCCTACCCATAAACAAAGGGGGGACATCAGATATAGATATATACACAAACTAACCCCTACCCATAAACAAAGGGGGACATCAGGTAGATATATACACAAACTAACCCCTATCCATAAAACAAAGGGGGGAATCAAGTGTAAAAATATCGTAAAACTAACCCCCTCCCAGAAAATAAAGGGGGGAATCAAGTGTAGAAATATCCTAAAACTAACCCCCACCCAGAAAACAAAGTGGGGCATCAGGTGTAGTTATATTCTCAAACTAACCCCCACCTACAAAGCAAAGGTGGGTATCGCATATAGATATATCCTAAAACTAACCCCAACCCAAACAAAGGCAGCTAAGAGGCTTTCAGAATCTTTTTAAGTTAAGCTAGATCCACAAAACAAAGTTTGGGCATAGGCAACAAAATCACCAAAAACTAATCCCCATCCATAAAGTTAAGGCAATCATCAAGAAATCTCACCATAACTTCCCTACCAACAAATTTAAGAGAGCATAAAATCTTATCAAACAAACTCCATCCCTCAAACCTAAAGTAGACACTCGTATTGTTATAAAAACCCCAACCCACAAAGCCAAGCAGGCCCCAAATAACCATTTCATCATCCATATCCACAAAATAAAGTGAATGCTCATAAGTTATGAACACTTTTTTTAAAAGCACCAGTATCCCCTCCCTAATTGATTAACAGTTGCTAGTAAGAACTAGAAGAGGGGAGGGTAAAATTTCGAAAGAAAAGCAGGATTAATGCTAATAGCCAGCACATGGATGTTAAATTGAAGCATGGCTGCCGTTTGTGTGGGTTTTTTTTTCTGCAGATGTGTGTAAATTAAGCCAAGTGTGTATATTATAGACCTTCTAGATTTCATCAAAACAAGGCAGGTTGACCTACTTCTTAATCAAAGTCAGGGTCAGGGTTCACACAGAAAGGTCTACCCATTCTAGACATCAAAGGACACCCAAGTAGCCCGATATTTTCTGTATAATTTGCCCATGTCCCAGGTATGGCCTACATATTCCATTATTGTCCGAGACTCATACTACACTGGGTAGACTGTGTCCCAGGTATGGCCAGCATATTCCATTATCATTTGTAGCTCATAATTGACGGGATAGACTTATTATCACTTCACACTTATAATAGGCCTTCCTATTCTGAATATCATCCATGGTTTACACCTACCTGTAATAAGCTTAGTTTTCTTCTATATATCATCATTAAGCTTCTATTCTGAATACTCAATTAAAGTTGATGTTATTGTTGTATAATATTTTTTTTTATTATATATATCATTGTTAGATGCTATCAGGGGTATATTTAGAGGGGGGAAATCAGTTTGACTTTCCAGTGTTGATCACAAACACAATTCTCCTCAGACTTGTGAAGATCTAGCTATTGATAAGTTCTGCATGCTGTGCTGAGTACATTGTAGATGCTGTTAATTAACGCTAAGGTGGGCACAACAGATGACTCTCACACAAGTTATGTCCCTTTGTGGCATAACAGATCATCATTTTTTCCCTTTGAAAATTGCCAATATATGGATTAAATTTCACTGACTTTTATTATGCGTTTGGTCAATAATGAAATAATAAAAAAATCAAACATTTTAATTTGTAAATTAAGGGTGGGGGGATTCTGATAAACTGACAAAGGGAGATAACTTTTAGTGAGAACATTCATAAAAATCAAAGGAAAACTCAGCAACTGAACACATTGAATTAAATGAGGAAACACGAGCACATCCAAAGGAGGGTTACCTTTCCCGTTCTTTCTCTTCTGTCGCATCATATTCGTCCATATCCATTGTGTCATTACTACCGATACTAGAGGCGGGGGAGCGTGGTTCTCTATAAATAGAAACAGTCACATCATCACAATGTCAAAGGAATTCAGAGTATAATTCTCTATAAATAGAAACAAATCATCACGTTCCAAATTCTTACTGTGCCAGGTATGTCCAGCCTTAGATTTCTATAAATAGTGACACTGATACATACTATGGAGAGGGCTTGCACAGGCAATACCTAGGTAAAGTCAGTCCTAATTAACCCTGACCCATTTACAAGTTATACTGCTTAATCATCTAACTAACCCTGACCCATTTACAAGTTATACTGCTTAATCATCTAACTAACCCTGACCCATTTACAAGTTATACTGCTCAATCATCTAATTAACCCTGACCCATTTACAAGTTATACTGCTTAATTATCTAATTAACCCTGACCCATTTACAAGTTACACTGCTCAATCATCTAATTAACCCTGACCCATTTACAAGTTACACTGCTCAATCATCTAATTAACCCTGACCCATTTACAAGTTATACTGCTCAATCATCTAATTAACCCTGACCCATTTACAAGTTACACTGCTCAATCATCTAATTAACCCTGACCCATTTACAAGTTATACTGCTCAATCATCTAATTAACTCTGACCCATTTACAAGTTATGCTGCTTAATTGTCGTAAGATATTGTTGGAAAAAACCGAAACATAAAATTACCGGTATAGCTGTGTCAGACGATATGTAGCAATGTATATATGTAACAGAGACATGTATGTGCCTCTGCTGGGGATTGAACCCGGGGCCTCTGGCTTGCCAGTCCAGTGCTCTACCAATTGAGCTAAAGGGTTAACCCACTAGCCCAAGCTAGTAGGATGCCATGTATCGTATACTATCACATTTACATGTACATAATGACGAAATGATAAAAGTCACTATAAATAGTAACAACTGTTTGAGTGTATATTATCCAACCTTTTCTTCTTTGGTAGCTGCAGCTCTCTCTCACTCACTCATTCTCTCTCTCTCTCTCTCTCTCACCTTTTTTTCTTTGGAAGCTGCAGCTGCATTGCGTTCTTGTGCTGGATGTGCCCTTCCTGTCCAGCTGGCACTAAAATAAAACAGAAGAACAATGTCAAATAAACAAAGATAAACTGGTAATACCACACTGAAGACATCATGACTGATAATCAATGACAACTCATATATGGCAATAACAGCTGATATCTAGCAATTATAACTGATATTTAGCAATGACACACAGAGCTAGCAAGGACAACTGATTTGTAGCATTGACAACTGACATCTAGCAACAACAACTTATAACTAGCAATGATGACTAAATAAAAATCTAGTGCTGACAACAGATATCTTACAATGACAACTGATATCTAGCAATTTCAACTGATATATAACAATGACAATTGATATCTAGAAATGATGACTGTTATCTAGCAATGACAACTGATCTCTAGCAACAATTACTGATATTATACAATGAAGGGATGAAAGAGCATTTTCATCATTTGTGCTTTCATCAAACTTACTAGAAATGCTGAGGAAATATTCACCAACATACTTACTAGAAATACTGCGGAAATATTCACCATCATTTGCTCTCTTCTTTTTCTTCTTTGATAATGTTCTACAACAGAAAAGGTCGATAGGACAATCACTTGAGTACAACAACTTTCTGAAGCTTAATCTTAAAGATTGGTCACTGACTATTTAGTTAAATTAGACTCACTCCACAATAAATGGATGTTTCAGTAAATCCTCTGCAGTGGCCCGCAATTCTGGCTTTGGTTCAAATGTTCTAAAATAAAATAGAAATAAATAACCTTACGTATGTGTTAGAATTTACCACATGAATAAAGAAGGCACATGTCAGTTGTGTTCATCTCCCTTTTAACCTTGTGTAAAGTTATATGATATAATCATATTAGTCATATTCTTCTTTAACAGAAGTAACTAGAAATATGTCCATAGGTCATGAATGCCCCCCCCCCCCCCCCCCCTCCCAGGGTTCATAAGTAATGAAACATGAAAATATGTATTTGTAACTGATCTAAAACACAAATTTGAGAAAAGCACTTTCACTATAAAACAACAGAATCGCTTCAATCAACAAAATTTCCTTGAAAATCTCCTCCAGAAAATATACACATACACTGAAATTGCCTTTAACAATTTCCAATTTCAAACACAAAACTGCAATATTTGACCTACTTGAGTAGGAAATCTTTGGCATTCTGTGACATTGTGTCTGGGATTTCTGGGTGCATTTTGTAGAAACCAACTTTAAACATAGCTGCCTCAGGACTTCCAAGCTTAGAATGTAAAAACAAAGTTATCATACTCAAAGACAGACAGATGGGGCTCCGTAAACCATAAACTACATAAAGCCATAGGAAATACAGTGATACTATTGTACTTACATTTCTAAAAGAATGTTAGATACATAAAAATAAACAAAAACAAATAAATAAGGTCAGCTTACCTCTATAAATGGCAACTTTCCTGTAGCCATTTCTATAACGGTACAACCCAAGGACCAAATGTCAGCCTAAAATAAAAACAGTATCATGTCTATAACGGTACAACCCAAGGACCAAATGTCAGTCTGTATAAAATACAGTATCATATCTGTGCAAAGCATTCAACTTCTCCACAAAATATGACAAAGTTAAACTATGTATTCTGTCTAAATCCATGAATTTGAAAGAAACAACATCCTGTTCATACAAATTGAACAAAAATGTCTGCTGTGGCCATGTTTTACCTGATGTTGTATCATACATACTACTGAAATGCTGAGAGATATTTCCAGTTCAAGGTCAGATTGTATTAAAGACTAAGAACATTTCCAGAGAGTCACAGAGTAGATTCAATGTTGGTTAATTCAATAAATGTAAAATTACTCACTGGAGGACCGTACCCACGAAGGCCCTTGTCTATCACCTCAGGAGCCATGTATTGAATCGTTCCTATAAATAAACAAGAAATAATTGTGAAATACAAGTATGTACCCTTAACCTTATTACAATATGAAAACTATATTAACTTCATCACACAGTCGAGGTTTAAAAAACACTTTCAAAATTACTTTTCAAGTCTTTCGTTTTACCTGCAAAAGTCTCAGCACAGGGATTAATGCCAGACAGACGCTTGGACGTGCCAAAGTCGGAAATCTTCAGAAGACCGCTGTACGTATTGACCAGGACATTGTCGCCTTTAATGTCACGGTGGACGATTTTGTTATCATGCTACAAAGAAAGTCAGACTTTAACAACAATATTCTGCAAGATACCTAGCACCTTAAGGTAACAATATTTGATGACAACCTCACCAGGTATTTGAGGCCCTCTAGCAACACACTCACCAAGTATTTGAGGCCCTCCAAAATCTGCTTTGTGTAGAATGCTATTGTTGTCTCATTGTCTTTCAGTGGCCCCCATTTGGACAGCAGCAGAGCAGAAAGGCTTCCTACAAATCAGACTCACTAAAGTCACTCATTGAGAAGTCCATCATTAGCCAAAGAATTTGTCACTCAAATGAAAATCTAAATTCAGATTCTTTGCCTTTACAAGTTTTGCAAAATCAGTGAACCCTATTGATGACCTATTATAGATGACCTTTGACCTTACTGACCTCCAGGAACTTGTTCCATGAAGATTTTGAAGTAGCCATCCTGGCTGACCGAGCCGAGATATTTGACGATGTTTTTGTGACTTAGTCGGCTGTGGAGCTTAATTTCCTCATGAAGGGGCTGCACCTCCCTGTAAAATATACATGTAGAGTCAGCTATGGAATTACAGTGACATTTATGTATCTCCCTGTAAAATATACATGTAGAGTCAGCTATGGATTTACAGTGACATTTATGTATCTCTCTGTAAAGTATAATGTAGAGTCAGCTATGGATTTATAGTGACATTTATGTCTCTCCGGAATATAAAGTCAGCAAGAGATTTAATACAACATTTACAAATAAAAAGGGCTGCATCTCTATGTACTCAGGAATAATAAAGTCAGTTATACAATTTAGATTCAAAGTGACATTTGTGTTTTAAAACCTGCACCACAGTTAAGTGCTATATATTGTCAGCAAGAGATTTAAAGTGACAGTTTGTTATGGAATGGCTTATCTCCCCTGTAAAGTATCAAATAAAGTCAGCAAAAGGCTTCATGTTTTCTTACTGTGTATTTTTCTCTGGAATTTCTTTGACAGCAATCCTGACTTGAGTTTTTGTGTCACGTGCTGCATAAACCACCCCGAAACTGCCTCGTCCTAACACAACTCGCTGATTTTTCTCATCCAATTCATACTGGTACTATAAATAGAAAACAAATTCATCAAGGCATACTTATACTGGAAAAAGAAATCAAATCTAATACTTATAAATGTATCAAAGTAGAGATACATGTACTCTTCAGCTCATGTTTAATTGTTTATGTCATACTCCCCCCCTCCCCCCCCCCCCCCCCCCCCCATCCCATATACTCAGTGGTACTTACCATTTTGATTCAATACTCATTTATTGAGAACTTAGTACTTAAGACTGCCTGTGTGAGCATTACATATGCACTAAGGACACCTGTTTATTTATAAGTACAAATGTACTTTGGATGAGTACTACTCAATTAAGGTAAGTACAAATGTACTTACTTTAATTGAGTAGTACTCGTCCAGTACATATGCACTAAGGACTCCTGTTTATAAGTACAACTGTACTTACCTCTATTGAGTCGTACTCATCCAGGGACTCAGAGAAGACTTGACTGTCTGCCTGATCTTTGATCATGTTGGACACCATGTTATAGAATCTGTAAGATAACAACAATACATAGAGTATGTTATAGAAACTGTAAGATGTTTAATTATAACAGATATATAATAACTTAACAATCTAGAACACGTGTAAGAACACCAACACATAGAGTATGTTATAGAATCTAGAAGATATGTAACAGCATAAAAATGTGTAATAAAATCAGAAAGATATGTAAATATAACACAGTGATATATAACTGCACTATGGTATCTGTTAAATATATAATAACTGTATGGACCATTATAATAATTACAGTGACTAACTGTATGCCCCATTATAACATATGTACGTGGACTTACTCCCTTCTCTGTAGCTCTAACGAGACTTACTGTACGCTATACACTAGACAAAATTGCTAACGCACCACTTATTATTCTTATTTGTGAACTGATCATTTTCCTGATTGGTACTAGTATATAAAATATGCCATCTTTTCCAAAACAGTTGGATTGACAAATGTCTTGGTGTCATGTCAAGACCCGTAAAGGACCTTCTTGTCCGAAAACCAATTTCCCGACGTGCACTGCACACCGTTTTTGCCAAGATATGAAGTTGGTGATTACCGATGGTGGTCCGTGACGTTGCGACGGGAGCAGTCTCCCATTTGAAAATCAAATGATATACCCTGATTGACTACCATATCGCTTAGTAGTCATCCAGTGCCTTGGTGTCCCTACCAAATCCACCCAACTTCCGCTTGCCCCAATTTTGTGGAACAATCTTGAAATTATTGTGTGGTGCTCACTTAATGCTGTCGATATCTATTGTAAACATTTTTATGATCGTTAATTCATTTTCAACAATTTTTCACCAGAGAAATTCATAATCATTGAATTCTTTTAATTTTTCACAAATTTCTTCAAAGGAACCGCTGCAGACACCATACTGGCTGCCTTAGCACGCTCTTCTAGAGTCAAACACCGCATACGGTGTAACTTTTTTTCTGAGTTTTTAATTAGTACAAACATAAAGAACACAACCACAACGAAAAAAATAGAAATTTATTCCCCAAAAAGGTATGGATATGATTTAAATTTTTTCTATGAAGTGGTTATGCTTCAGTAAACATTGTCGTTATTTATCAGTTAAAGCATTTAAAATGTCTCATTTTTTATTAAAGTAACATAATTATATATCAAAAACATCATAAACAAGTTTTGAAAAGAAAAATGTTAATTTCTTTGGGTGGTGCGTTAGCAATTTTGTCTAATGTATATGTATAACATGTATGTGGACTTACTCCCTTCTCTGTAGCTCTGACGAGACTTACTGTACGTTATATATGTATAACATATGTATGTAGACTTACTCCCTTCTCTGTAGCTCTGACGAAACTTACTGTACGTTATACATGTATATGCATAACATGTATAATATATATATATATAGACTTACTCCCTTCTCTGTAGCTCTGACGAGAAGAAAATATGAAAATCGTCAGAGTTTTCCTGGACGTAGAGAAACACCGCCCTGCAGTCTCTTCTGTATAAACTGTAATGAGATCAAACCTTTCTATCAAACTGAATGAAAAAATAAACCAAACAACATATACATTCTAACCAAATCAAAAGTCTATGTTGACACTAGCTGCACTGCTTTGAACATCCGACAGTTTCAGAGAAAAGTTAACTTGCAATATGTAACTAGCTTAACAGAATTATGTTTTTTTTCTGTTTACTTCACTTGTATAAGTTTTATATTTAAGTTTTACATGTATATCAAACCAAAACTGAAGGAGGCATATCGTTTTTGAAGAATTATATATTGCCTGATTAAACCCATACAGGGGGAGATACCTGACTCCCTTGATAGACATGGCTGGGAACGTCCACTCATGATCTTAGATAATACCTGATCAAACCTAATAAAGGGGGAGGTACCTGACTCCTTTGATAGACATGGCTGGGAACGTCCACTCGTGATCTTTAGATGATTCTGACTCCGGGTAAACGTGCCACAGTCGGACCTCCTTAGTATCCTCGTCCCAGTTCACCTGTACATAACTAGGCATTAACACTTTATTGGGCTCCTGAATCAACACCTGCAATTACAACAATAAATGATTCATATTCTAGAACACAGTGCGGCATTAACACTTTATTGGGCCCCTGGATCAACACCTGTAATTATGATAATATAAGATTTATGTCCTTGTCCTAGTTAACCAGGACATAGTGCAGCATTAACACTCTATTGGGTTCCTGGATCAACACCTGCAAATATGATAGTATAAGATTCATGTCCTTAATTCAGTTCACCTGGACATGTAACTTGCCATACACATTTGGTGGCATAGTTAAACATTTGGGGGGGGGGAGGGGGGCTATTTTAATAAAATTTATCCTGGACAGTATTCCTGAAGAAAAATCAGAAAACATTGGAATAATTCATTAAAAATCTCACATTCAACAGTTTATCCCAGTATTTCTAACAAAAACCTTATCTTGTGAACTTTTCCCATACAAGGAAGGATTTCACAAGGATGCAGATCTAAATAAATTGTCTAAATTGTCAATTACAGTAATCTAAAATATCTGTTACCATGGTAATTATGTACTTACTGGAAATGAAGAGCTGGTTAACTCTTTAGAATCTGTCTTACACGCCTCAGCGAAAAACTCCATCCAAAAATTAAACAACTAAAAAATAAACAGATATAACAGGAATTGTACCCTCTAAAACAAATTCAACATTATTTATAAACCTAACATAATCATTATTACTTCCTGTGTAACTTGATTACATTATTGTCCTATCTGTTTCATTGTTACAATACCTCCTGTTCTTTAGAACACTTGATCATCTTTGTAACTTGATTACATTATTGTCCTATCTGTTACATTGTTACTATACCTGTTGTTCTTTAGAACACTTGATCATCTTTGTAACTTGATTACATTATTGTCCTATCTGTTACGTTGTTACTATACCTGCTGTTCTTTAGAACACTTGATCATCTTTGTAACTTGATTACATTATTGTCCTATCTGTTACATTGTTACTATACCTGTTGTTCTTTAGAACACTTGATCATCTTTGTAACTTGATTACATTATTGTCCTATCTGTTACGTTGTTACTATACCTGCTGTTCTTTAGAACACTTTACCATCTTTGTAACTTGATTACATTATTGTCCTATCTGTTACATTGTTACTATACCTGCTGTTCTTTAGAACACTTGATCATCTTTGTAACTTGATTACATTATTGTCCTATCTGTTACATTGTTACTATACCTGCTGTTCTTTAGAACACTTTATCATCTTTGTAACTTGATTACATTATTGTCCTATCTGTTACATTGTTACTATACCTGCTGTTCTTTAGAACACTTGATCATGTTAGTTACATTGATTTTATCATATATTACTTTATTGAAATTCTTTAAAACACCATGTCATGTTACTTTACTGTAATTTTCCTGTAACTTTGCTATATTATGTAAATTACAGTAATTTTCCTATGATAACTTTGGTTTGTTACTTTACAGTAACTGCCCTGTAACTTTACTATCTTGATAATGTTACATTACCTGAAGTTCTTTGGAGTAACTAGGTGTCTTCTTCTTAAATCTCATAATTAGAGATATGTTACCCACTGTAGACTTCAGGTACCTGTAATCAGTAATTAATCCTGGTAACAACAGAGTGTCAATAACAGCAATGTAGATATCCTCTAAACACAGTGATTGGATAGAGAGGAAAATAACAGTATTTTGACAAATGTATCTATTTTTGGGTTGGGTATTGTACCAGTTTTGAGTTTGTTTTGGGATTTGTATGTGTAAGTTTTGAGTTTGTTTTGGGATTTGTATGTGTAAGTTTTGAATTTGTTTTGAGACTTGTATGTGTAAGTTTGGAATTTGTTTTGGGATTTGTATGTGTAAGTTTGGAGTTTGTTTTGGGATTTGTATGTGTAAGTTTGGAG
This sequence comes from Saccostrea echinata, assembly GCF_033153115.1. Lineage (NCBI taxonomy): Eukaryota > Metazoa > Mollusca > Bivalvia > Ostreida > Ostreidae > Saccostrea > Saccostrea echinata. The sequence continues at coordinate 7,533,125 of NW_026889756.1, read as the reverse complement.
TTTGTTTTGAGATTTGTATGTGTAAGTTTGGAGTTTGTTTTGAGATTTGTATGTGTAAGTTTGGAGTTTGTTTTAGGATTTTTATGTGTAAGTTTTTTTAAGCTTGTTTTGGAATTTGTGTGTGTAAGTTTTTTGAGTTTTTTGGGGATTTGTATGTGTAAGTTTGGAGTTTGTTTTGGGATTTGTATGTGTAAGTTTAAAGTTTGTTTTGGGATTTGTATGGGTAAGTTTTTTTTAGTTTTTTGGGGGGACTTGTATTTGTAAGTTTGGAGTTTGTTTTGGGATTTGTATGTGCAAGTTTTGAGTTTGTTTTGGGATTTGTATGTGTAAGTTTGAAGTTTGTTTTTGGATTTGTATGTGTAAGTTTGGAGTTTGTTTTGGGATTTGTATGTGTAAGTTTGGACTTTGTTTTGGGATTTGTATGTGTAAGTTTGGAGTTTGTTTTGGGATTTGTATGGGTAAGTTTGGAGTTTGTTTTGGGATTTGTATGTGTATGGGTAAGTTTGGAGTTTGTTTTGGGATTTGTATGGGTAAGTTTGGAGTTTGTTTTGGGATTTGTGAGGGTAAATTTGGAGTTTGTTTTGGGATTTGTGAGGGTAAGTTTTGAGTTTGTTTTGGGATTTGTATGTCTAAGTTTTGAGTTTGTTTTGGGATTTGTATGTGTAAGTTTGGAGTTTGTTTGGGGACTTGTATGTGTAAGTTTGGAGTTTGTTTTGGGATTTGTATGTGTAAGTTTGGAGTTTGTTTTGGGATTTGTATGTGTAAGTTTCCTTGTGTTATCACTCACCAGTTTGGCGGCTCAAGTCGAAACATACATTCAGCAGCTTGTACGGCCTTCCCATAATCCTGTGCAAGGACCGAGATCTCGAAGAACGTAGCAACATCCCAGTAGTCCTGTAGTGACGTCAGACTGCCTTTCTTACCAATCAGATTATTTAACACCAGACCTGAGTAAATAATACAATGTAACACAGTCAGACTGCCTTTCTTACCATCAGATTATTTAACACCAGACCTGAGAAAATTTACATAATACAATGTAATACTGACCACAGCTCTCTACTTAACCCTTAAAACACAAAACATATACCCTAATATTTACACTTGCAAATACTTTCCTTTATATTAACCCTGATCAACATTATTTAATCATGAGACCTGACGATTTTGTTTCTCCTGTTACATTGATAGAAAAAAAAACACATATACAGCTGTAAGCTTTTGGTGTGTCTGAGGCATGATGGAAACAAGTTATTTTTTAAAATAACTCGCTTACATTACTTGTTTATGACTTAACAAAGAAATAACTCATTTAGTTAATTCGGTGTGTCTGAGCTACTACCATGTACTACTCTGAAGTTATATTGTTTATTTATAATTAGTTGTAATAATTAAATTCCTTTGTCTTTGGTGAGGGACATTTTATACAATAATAGTGTACCTATTCTTTGAAGCTCTGAGCAAGAGGCAAAATCCTTCCCCGAGATGACTAACAATGTAGCAAGATTAATCCCAGCGTACTCGTTAGGCTGTCTATCAAAACCCTTTCTGTACCTGTAACAGAGGAAATTCTAACTGAACAGAAGAACAAAAATCTTGACATACGTTTGACAGAATGCAGATTTAGACCTTTCAAGTTAAATGAAAAATCAAAGCATAAAATGTTCTTCGGCCAAATAAATTCATGAAGCATGGTACTTTAGAACAGTCAGGTTAACAGGAGGCTGACATTTGAACTTTGACCCTACTTGACCTGACTTACCACTCAATGGCATTGTCCAGCATAGAACGGTCGGTGAATTCAGAGTCTACATACATATCCTTATAGATCCGGCCACACAAACACAGCATGTCCGGACTCGGATTGTCTGTTTGACGAATCGCCTGCACAACAGAAAATAGGGAATGATTAAATAACAGGATTTAAGAAGAAGTAAACATTAGATCTGACCACACAAACACAGCATGTCTGGACTGGATTGTCCATTTGATGAATTGTCTGCACAAAAACAGACCAGTAAATAGAATGATTAAAGTGCAACTAGGTCTATCTAAAGTACACATCCATATTCATGAGGACAGGAATTGTCTGTCCAATTAATGTATTGCTTACAAAAAGGTAAACAGCACTGAACATGGAAATGTTTACATCTGGAAAAAACAATACAGAAAAGTACAAAATTAATGACCCAGAAATCTGACCTGGTCTCAGACTGACCTTGACCTTTGACCTTACCTCTAGGATGACTTTCAGAGCTTTACTTCGATCACCATTTTGATTTCTCCTGCAAAATTAAAAACCACTTTAAATATTTTACCAGTGACACCTTTATGATTTTTCTTGAAATTCAGGGTTTTTTTTTTTTTATCATTTTCTTTAATTATGACTTTTTTATCTGGCTGCTTACTTTCAAAAAAATGAAAGTGACAGAAAGTATAGTAATTAAGTGAAGGATTGTCTGACCTGTTGAGAGCAAAGGCATAGAGATACATCACACAGAACTGTCCTGTAATCTTGTTTTGTGGAATCTGTTCTAAATCTTCTACCAACTTCACCATAGCGTCATAGTTCTGTAACAAACGACACATAGCATCGATCATAGTTACATAACAAATAATTCTGCTAGAGTTCAGAACACAAAATTGTAAACATGCTTACAAAAGTACCTTTAAATGTTCATTATGAATTTACAGAACCAAATCTCCTAGAAATTAGCATATTCATGATGACCTTTGCAATGCCTACAAATCTTTCTTTAAATATTTATTACAAATTTTTTGTTTCCTTAAAGAAATAAGCATATTCATGATGACCTCTGCATACAAATCTATCTTTAAATATTCAATCTGAATTTGAAAAAAATAACACATTCATGATAACCCCTACATACAAAACTACCAATAAATAAATTATCAGTTTACTGACCTGTGTCTCTCTCAAAGAAATTAGCATATTCATGACAACCTCTACACATAACAGCTGGGGATCATCTAGACGTGTCTTCATAGCATCCAGAACCTGAAAAATCCATGAAATCAACATACTGTAATGTAATCAAGTGGTTCAACATCATTTCATGTAATCAAGTGATTCAACATCGTGTAATGTAATCAAGTGATTCAACATCATGTAATGTAATCAATAGTGATTCAACATCATGTAATGTAATCAATAGTGATTCAACATCATGTAATGTAATCAATAGTGATTCAACATCATGTAATGTAATCAAGTGATTAAACATCATGTAATGTAATCAATAGTGATTCAACATCATGTAATGTAATCAACAAAGTGATTCAACAACATTTAATAATAAATAAAACAAGAGGCCCAAGGGCCTTAATGGTCACCTGAGTATGTAATACAACAATTTAGAAGTTAAATACACTGATAGATGAAGCTTTGTTGCCCTAAAGCAAGAGAAGTAGGAAGATCAGGATCAACAAAATAATTAGTCTAGTATTCAGTATCAAGTTCATCAACTCATAAATTAAGTTCTAATCTGTCCCCCACTTAACACTATCACCATGCAGACTATTAACAGTATTACTTATATCATTTAAACTTTTACTCAGTTTGCTTCTGATATGCCCAGAAGCAGAGAAGAATTTCACAGGTACAATGCATTTTCACTACAGATTCAACAAAGCCTTACCCTAACACCAGAACCCAAGACCAAGGGTCAAGAATATTACAAATTTGGAAGAGTTTCCCTCATCATCATAACTATGGACTTCAAAGAATTAACACTTTTCCACTATATTATCAAAAGCCCCCCCCCCCCCCTTGTTATGCCAGAACCCCTGATCCTAGGACCACAAAATTTAAAAATTCTGTTTGAAGCTCCCATTTTCATCATAGCTAAGCAATTTATTTATCAGCTCAACACTAAGGAGCAGACAGGATTAATTAATGATTAATTAGAATTAATGCTTTTTCACTATATAATCAATAGAGCCCCGCCCTAACACCAGAACCCCTGACCCTGGGGCCATGAATTTTACAATTTTGGAAGAAGCACTCTTGCTCTTCATAACTATGTACTTAGTTACTTTATTTAATACCCAGGAGCAGAGAAGATTTTCAAAGAAATAATGCACTTTCACTATATGATCTATATAGCCCCACCCTGAGGCCAGAACCCCTGACCCTGGGGCCATGAATTTCACAATTTTGGTAAAGGGCTCAATGCTTATTACAATGACGCCAACAGTTTGGCTGCTTGATGTCCAGGAGTAAAGATGAAGATTTTTAAAGATTGCATTATTTTTGGTGGTTTTAGCCCCACCCCTCAGGCCCCAGGAGGACAGGGACCATGAAATTCACATTTTTGTTCCCCTTCATCCTTAGATGATATATGCCAAATTTGGTTGAAATTGGTTAAGCGGTTTCAGAGAAGAAGCTAAAAATGTTTAAATGTTAACACATGACGCACAATGACGGATGAGAACGGATAGCAATAGGTCACCTGAGTGACTCAGGTGACCTAATGAATCAACAACATGTAATGTAATAAATAAAGTGAATTTACAAGATGTAATGTTGCAATAAAGTGAATCAACAGCATTGTAATGTAATACGTACTGAATATTATATAAAGGAAACCAAACTAACCCATATGTACTGAATATTGTACATGTTGTATAAAGGAAATTAAAAATATATTTTGTAATCATGTAAATTAATACACTCAATTTTCAAGAATTTTAACTACATGAGGATATTTATAATTTTTTTGCCAAAAGTGACAAAATAACTCAAGGTCAATAGTCAGTTGTACAGAATTAATAATTTACAGGGCTGTGTTTATATCTGGACTACCATAGCAAGGTCATTAGTCAGTTCTACAGAATTAATAATTTACAGGGCTGTGTTTATATCTGGACTACCATAGCAAGGTCATTAGTCAGTTCTACAGAATTAATAATTTACAGGGCTGTGTTTATATCTGGACTACCATAGCTAGGTCATTAGTCAGTTGTACAGAATTAATAATTTACAGGGCTGTGTTTATATCTGGACTACCATAGCTAGGTCATTAGTCAGTTCTACAGAATTAATAATTTACAGGGCTGTGTTTATATCTGGACTACCATAGCAAGGTCATTAGTCAGTTCTACAGAATTAATAATTTACAGGGCTGTGTTTATATCTGGACCATAGCAATTTATCCTCAAGTATTTAACTCTCTCTTTCTTCAAAGTCAATATCAAATTAAACATTTATAGCCCTTTCTTCAAGGTCACTATCCTATTAAACATTTATAGCACGATATTCAAGGTCAATATCAAATTAAATATTTATAGCACTTTCTTCAAGGTCAATATCAAATTTAATATTTATAGCACTTACTTCAAGGTCAATATCAAACTAAACATTTATAGCTATAGCACTTTCTTCAAAGTCAATATCAACTTAAACATTTATCACACTTTCTTCAAGGTCAATATCAAATTAAACATTTATCACACTTTCTTCAAGGTCAATATCAATTTAAACATTTATCACACTTTCTTCAAGGTCAATATCAAATTAAACATTTATAAATGAGATCATCAAGAGCAGCTTCATAGCTTCAGTCAAGTAGGGAACTACGATACTTGTTTCTATCACCATGGTAACACGATTCCGATTATATCAGTGATTCATGTTGCCATGGTTACACTGACCTTGGCTAGCTCCTCTCCTTTATATTGATCGCGAGCTTTCCGTAAATCATTCAGGAATCTCTCTTTGATGTGCACCCTACACAGACAGAAAATAATATCTAAAGACTGTAGAATATCGATGAAAACATGTCACTGATAAATAAATTCTTTGTCAAGAGCTCTTTTTCCAGTAAACTTCTAAATAACGGACAGACCTTCATAAAATAATCAAATTCCACATTAGCTGATATTAAATCCATTAACAGGTAAATATGTAACAATATATCAATTACTATGCTTATGTACAATTTGACAGAGTGATGTAAATTAATTTTCTTATTACGTGTTTTCTTTCTCCATTTCACTGAGCTTCTTTTTGAGTTGTACAAACAATGACTGTTGCCCTTTTTCTGGGTGAACACAGCAGTTCTGAGGCAATGTTGAGTTCTCCACGACAACGCAGGTCTTATTACTGTCGACCAGGTACGGGAAAAACAGGACGTTGTTACCGCAGGACAACTACAAATAGCACACAGATCAATAAATAACATTCAACAATAAAAACCACTGTATTATCAAAGCAAACTATTTTCCTCACAACTTTTCCCCCCTCAAACTGTTATCAATTAATACATATATACATATATATTAGTCATACTTTTCTCGATCCTATCTCCTCTCCCCCTCAATCCTTCCTTATCCTCCCTCCCTCAATCCTTCCTTATCCTCCCCCCTCAATCTTTCCTTATCCTCCTCCCCTCAATCCTTCCTGATCCTCCCCCCTCAATCCTTCCTTATCCTTCCCCCCTTAATCCTTCCTAATCCCCCCCTCTATCCTTCCTTATCCTCCCTCCCTCAATCCTTCCTTACCCTTAATGCAGTCAATGCAAAAGGAAGAGAGTCTGAGATAATGCTATAATCATGATAATGCTGAACCCAGGTCCCACAACCACTAGACAAGTCTTCTTCCAAATTAGATGCCTGGTCATTGGTAAACAAATCTGCAGTAATGCCACAGATATAAACAAAAGAGGAGCCCTCCTCCCCAATCCCCCCTCTTAATCCCTCCATATACTCCCGCAATCCCACCCCATCCCCATCAATCCTTCCCATCCCCCTCAATCCCTCTTTACACTCCCCTCAATCCCCCCCTCAATCCCACCCTCCCCCTCAATTCCTTCCCCTCCCCCTCAATCCCATGCCTCCCTCTCAATCCCTTCCCCTCCCCCCTCAATCCCTCTTTAAACCTCCTCAATCCCTCCTTACCCTTAATGCCAAGGATTGCTCAGGGTCCACATCATAATGGAGGACAATGTTAAACTTCATTTCCATGCTTTGTCGTACTCCGATGTGATAAAACAGGGCCGACTGCTGGACAGGGATACTCATGTCCACGATGACCACGTCAGCGTTGTAAAACAAGTCCAGGACGGACGTCTCCCCAAAGTCCAGCTTCTCAAACTGGACATTCTCCAGCTCTGCCTCCAAGCTATAAATAACAAAACATGAGCTATAAATAACAAATCACAAGCTATAAATAACAAAACATGAGCTATAAATAACAAAACATGAGCTATAAATAACAAATCACAAGCTATAAATAACAAAACATGAGCTATAAATAACAAATCACAAGCTATAAATAACAAAACATGAGCTATAGATAACAAAACATGAGCTATAAATAACAAAACATGAGCTATAAATAACATCACAAGCTACAAATAACAAAACATGAGCTATAAATAAAACATGAGCTAAACAAGAATAACAAAACATGAGCTAAAAATAACAAAGCACAATCTACAAATAATAAAATATGAGCTAAAAATAACAAAATATGGGCTTTAAATAAATCACAGCCTTAATCAAAATAATAAAACATGGGCTATAAATAACAAAACATGAGCAAAAATTTTAAAACGCAAGCTAGATCAAGAAATAATTAAACACAAGCTAAAAAATACAAAAGTCTGACTGACCCTGGCTTGTAACTTGATAAATTAAACGTGTTAAATAAATCAATACAATATGGAAAGCCTATAATTTCCTTACAACAAAACATCATGTTTCACCTCCCATCTGACATAACAAGGAAACTTACTACATTTCTTGGAGTTTTTCATAAGCATGATAAGGTTATAGAGTGATGTGACTACTACATGATATCAAAATAATTGTAAAATATTGCTATATAAATTTAAAATACCTATGAATATTATACTTAAATTCCTATTGCATCACATTTGCCATATATATATATATATATACAAAATATATATATATATATATATATATATATATATATATATATATATATATATATATATATATATATATATATATATATATATATCCTCTCAAAATTGAAATGTAAAACATCACACACAATGTTACCTCTTTTGAGGTCTGAATGAATCTCCTTCCTTTTCATCACAGTAGGTTAACATGTATGGTAATGTTTTCAAGAATTCATTTATTTACTAAACATGCAATGTTTTCCCTAAGAATTTGAATAGCAGGGGATATCAAAAAAGTAGATGGAGATCTGGGTTTCCTCCCCCTGACAGGGGGTTGAGGGGGAATATCAGAATAACCAGGGGATTATGTCATTATAGGCTTGGAAATTTCTAGGGCTGTCACGGTTCCAAATTTTTTCGGGTCGGGTCGGTTCTGTAAATTTTCGGTTCGGTTCCGGGTCTTTCAGTTCGGTTATTTACATCTTTTTTAAACCTTAATTTCATGAATTTAACTTGAAAAATCTTTATTTGTTACACTAAATTTACATTGAAAACAAGTCTTAACCATGCGAACGTCTAGACATCGGTGTGTAGAACTACTTGGCCTACTATTAGCCACAACCTGACCATTCCTGCTCGTTTTGTTAATTATTTAATACTTCCGTGACAAGTGTTCATCATTCCTTTGATTTCAACGCCATTTTTTGTATTGAACAGACTCTAATATATAAACCAGACCCGAACTGAAATCCAGAAAAATGGAACTGAAACTGAACCAAACAACTTGGGACCGCGGTTCTCGGTTATTTCAGGTACTCGTGACAGCCCTAGAAATTTCCCAGCTCCCAGGTCTTGGGGACAACCCTGACGTGACTAACTCCTGAAATGCAGTCTAAATTTCATGAACTAGACCATCACAATATCCCAGTTATTCCAGAGTAGGTGAAGAGGGGTTTTTTTTTATCACAAACTTTAAGACTCTATCAAAGAGGAATCAGATAAAATATGAAAACTTAAAAAGAGTTTTACACTTTTGTTGAGTAGTACATGGATGATCAAGCTTCCTTGTTCACTTTAATTCTATTCTGATTAAACAACCTGAGTAGTTCTTCATCCATAACTTTATATCCCCAAAAAAACTCTGTTTAATCATGTTAATTGAAATGCATATCCTGCATATACAAAAGCTGCTGTTTTCATAATTCAGGCAGTCCCTGATTTTTCCCTATAACTTAGGAAATCTGATTTTCCTCAGCCTCACCAAGGTCATCTCAGACATGAACCTTTGTTTATAATAAGGAAAATCCCTACGGCAAACAAAGTCTGACAGATCAATGAACATTGCATAAAAGTCAAGAATTTTTTCCCCACCTTATAGCAACTATTAATAGGAAGTAGCAAATTAGCTTCAATCAGTTTTACTCGGGTAAGGTACAATAGTTCCATGACTTAAATCTATTTATTTGGGTAACGTACGATAATTCTTTCCCACCTTTTACACACTTTCTGGATGACACACAGAGCGAGTTGTCGAGATTCCTGTAGAGTCCCTGAGCTTGTGGTGGCTACCTTGGGATCACCACCGGGTGGTACCGCACGGCCCCAGCTGTCCACAATACACACCACCTTCATCTCTACAAACAGAAAGACACATCTGTCATCACCAGGATATAGGTTTTCTCTTATTACAAGGTCTATCGAAGAACAAGAGTGATTTAAAGCCCCAGATTTAGACATTCTACCTTTGGTTGAGGGCGACATCGCCACAGCTTTACTGAAATCACATACGGACACACGGACGTGCGTTTCACTTGCTAATGGCCTCAGGCAAACAAACGTGCATGCTCATTGGGCCTATTTATTCTTTGATTCTGCAGGTAATTTCAGCGCTTTTGAAGAAAGAAAGAGTGTGCACGGTTCCTTACCTGTTACGTTTCCATCTGCTGGAGTAAAACTTTCCTGCTCATGGTCATAATCCAGTAACGGGTATGTGTGTTAAAATTCAAAACAAATTCCCACTATGACCTCCTTTTTTGGACGAAGTGGGAGTGAAGGTCAAGGTTATTCTCTTCGGTTGTCTCGGGGTTTTAGTCTAGTTGTAATCGAAAACTACAAAGTATGAATTCATATTAAAATTCACAATTTTTTAATATAAAATCTTTCTGAGGTGTACTTATACATTTTAAAAGCAACAATGGGAGTTTCGTCAATGTTCTTTTTTTTATATCTTTGTAAAAAAAAAATTCACAACAATCGTGATCTTTAAAATGTTTACGATTTTTAAGCGTTTCTACTACACGGATTAATAACAACATGGATAAGGTACACACTGACATTCTGGGTGATATTTAAACATGTTTAAATGAAGCATACTATTGGGAAGACTTATCACCTTGATACAGAAATTTTGCATTATCCGCGGTATTTGTTTGTGTAAAAAATCATGTTTGTTTTTGCCGCTAATTCTTATATTTACCAGAACGACCTTGACACGTTGTAATCGCGACACTGGCATGATAATACTTTTTAAAAACGACAGTACGCAATCATTGTACACAATTACATAGTCATTACAATCATGATTTTTGGAGTTTGAGTTTAGATTCAAAAGAAGAGCTACAGTACGCATACATTGTCAGTAATTTTTGCAAATGAAGAAGCTCCCAGGGGGTGTGCCATTTTTCTTGAATACGATTGGTTAGCGGAGGGGTGTGTCAGTGTAATTTTTTTTTTACATGCCACATCAGTTTCTTTTACACATAATTTTATGCATCAACCTTCAGCAAAAATTCATTGAATTTTTATTAAATTATGTACCATTCTAGCTTAACATCTGATTTTACAATTTAGATTATAAATTAAACAACTGCAGTGTTTTTATTTTTATTTATTTGTTCTTGACATGATGGACACTTAAGTCCAAACATACATGTGATAAATTGTACCGGCTGTGCACAAAATATCACATTTTTTTTTTACCCCATTTATGGGATCACGGCGGTACACCAAATTTCACAAGGAAATGAAAATTTCTCCCGTATTTTGAATTGTTTACCGGAAACCGCCATTTCTCTTTAATTCTCGCTCTCACAACACCAGAAATCTCATTTGATGCAGGATTTATTGTGCTTGGTTAATGTAAACAAAACATTCACATAATAATTACATTTCTATTAAAATGTATAAGCTTTTTCTTAGACTGAATATTGTTTTTATAAGGTTTTTTTTTAGCTTTCATCCCAGCATGGACTTGCAGATGAAAGTCCTAAGTTTGTCACCTGAAGCATCTTTAGAAATTGCTTTTTAATACATTACATGTGTAACAGGAAAGGAGAAAATGTATGGCTGGACCGGAAATCGAACCCGGGACCTCTGCATCACTAGTCAGGTGCTCTACCTACTGAGCTTACCCAGGCCGATATCCACGGCCCAAACCATTATATTCCTCCCTCCTTAAATTGTCTTCACTCTCAAAGACACAACCCAAGTTCTAATTAGACCTTGGCAGGACTTTCACCTGCAAGTCCAGGGGTGGTCAATGGCACCAAATCTGTAACAGGAAAGGAGAAAATGTATGGCTGGACCGGGAATTGAACCTGGGACCCCTGCATCACTAGTCAGGTGCTCTACCAATTGAGCTACCCAGGCGGATATCCACAGCCCAAACCATTACACATGCCCTTATAAAGTTTCAAAGTTTATGAGTTTCAAAGATGTAATAAATTTCCAAAAAGATTGCTTGATAGATATCTAATTGTAATAAAGAAGAACATTTTGAAAGGTCGAAATATTTTCAATTCAAGTTAGCCTTTCCTATGGTGCTTCTTTACCATAAAATATATTATTTCAATTTTCAGCTTGTGTATATGAGTGGATTTGGAAATGAGTTTTCTAGTGAGGACCCCAGGTGTCCAGGGTCACTACCTGTAGGACAGGTCAGTATTTTGTTTGTGTGTGTACACTGTGTAGACCAGGTCGACAGAATGTGTGTTTCAGTACACATGCACAGTCTCTCTCTCAGTCAAACATTGTTATCACAAAGTTGATGGGGCCAAGAAAAATCTTTGATATATCTGAGGATTTGAGATATTCAGGTGAAAAAACATTAAGTTGACAATGTTCCAAAATGCTGCAGCCCTATGCTCCCCATGGAGTAAACAAGAATATGTCAAGTTCCCAAATACCAAAGTTGAACTGTTTTACAGTATATTAAAACTGTCTAATCTGTCACCTGTGCAATCCGTCACTCTCTGAATTCTGAAGTTAAATTTTGCTCCCATTTTACTATTTCCTATGTTTCTTTACACTGTGCAATCCGACACCCGACATATTCCAACACAAAATTCATCTCCCAGTGCATGTCAAAATTCATCTCCCAGTGCATGTCGGATTAGACAGGTATTATTGTATATTTTAATTGAAATTTAAAAACAAAAATGAAGAGTGCTGTAAACTGAAATTGTGTTGAAATTTTGTAATTTAGAACAATCCCCAGAAATGTCCGTACGGACTTTATGCAGAGCAATTGTCAGGGAGTGCCTTCACGGCTCCAAGGGAAACCAACAAAAGAAGGTAAATTAATTGTTATTTCACATCTTAACAAGCTTAACTCAGTAGGGACATACAAGAAAAGAGAATGAATGTTCCTAAGTAAAATGTCTATAGAAATTCTACAATTCATGAAGCTTTGCAGTTTTGTATTGTAACAATGTATGTGTATCTTTATAACACATTGTGTCTTGACTAATTCCAGAGCTGGGGGGGGGGGGTGACACTGTCCCTTACCAGGGTCAAGGTCACAATTAAAACACAGAAAAAGTCAAGATGATTCTTAATATATCAGAATAACTTCCCTTAAACATTAGATCTCAATCAAACTTTGAGTATATATCTGATATTGAGAGAGAATCCTGTCATCTTTGTAAGTAAGAACTGCGAACGATAGTATTGTTCTCCCGCCTACCTCCAAGTCAATTTTCAAAAGTTAATATATTCGAATGATTTTTAATATTTATATTGATATTTATATGGATTTTCATAAAACATTACTTCTTTGGGAAAACAACGAGAGATAACTCTAAAATTTTGGTAAAACTCGTGTTTTTCACTATAGAAATCAACAGAAAACGGAAAATATTTTTAAAACATCTTTCCCCCCTGTGAAACAAAAATTCCTTTTTACGGGTAATATGGACTGTCATTTCACAAATTCATACCAATTTGAAAGCTTTTTGTGTTTCACGGGGGGGGGGGGGGGGGGGGGGGGGGGGGGGGGAACATATGTTTATATACAAAAAACGACAAAAATGCTTATTTTTTCAGCAATTTCCAAGTGCTTTACAACTGAAACATTACATTGTACTAATATATATGCTTAATATTATATGCATAGAACATAAGAAAAGATTTAAGAAACATTTATTCATATCCAAGACTATTTCAGAATATGGTGATGCTTTATAGCCCGATTTCAGTGGAAAATATCGTCTACCCCCCTTATTTCAAGAGCTGGAATTAGGGATATTTTACTATTTAGCACTGGAATTAAAATAATTAATCAATTACCATTGAACTGTTCTTTGTATTAAACAAAGATTTTATGGCCAAATTGTCATCAATATTGAATTAAATGGTTGTAAAATGTAGGCGGGAATTGGGAGTTACCGTGCGTAGTTCTTTCAGTTTGTTTTGTTTGTGATTGACAGCTGGTTGTACAGAATCCGACCCTCTGTTTTACATCAACCTTTCAAGAAGATGGAGCGAGGATTGATCACACACAACTGGGATGAAATTGACCCAAATCCAAATCAGGTTAGTGTCCAATACTCCAATCAATAAAATACACCACCCACCCCTAGAAAATACTCCAATCAATAAAATAACCCACCCACCCCTAGAAAATACTCCAATCAATATAATACCCCATCCACCCTCACCCCCAGAAAATTTCTTAACAAATTTCAATGTTGTTATTTCCTGCACTTTGAGACTGAATTCAGATGTGATCAAGAGTCCATCTGTCACTTGTCAAAGTCAGCCCAGCTCTAGATCTAGTTTTGTTTCCCCCACGATTGTTGATTGTAATGTCATAATGTAATGTTCAAACTAACGTATTAAAATATAGGATTTTTATTTTATTTTCCAATTTTTTCTTATCTTTTGTTTTATACAAAATTTTGCAACCAATCATCAAACTTATTGATTCACGTTATTCTTTTCATACAGATGAGATGGCATCCATTTGACTTACCAAAGAAGAAATTGGACTTTGTCCAAGTTTGTATATGTTAAATCATTTTAAATCTTTGTATATCTTTAAACCAAAATTTAGTTAACACAGAAATAATTTCAAATGCCCATGAAAGTGATTCATACTGTTTATCTTGATGTATCAATGTAAATTATGATTTATTTATTTATTAGGGATTGACAACCATCTGTGGTGCTGGGGAGCCAAGAACAAGACACGGTGTATCTGTATATATATTCACCTGTAATACCTCAATGTCAGACAGGTATGTATACACCTGTAATACTTCAATGTCAGACTGGTATGTATACACCTGTAATACCTCAATGTCAGACAGGTTTGTATGCAGCTGTAATACCTCAATGTCAGTAAGGTAGATAATCTGTCTTTCACCTGTAATACCTCAATGTCAGACAGGTATGTAGTCTATGTTTACACCTGTATTACCTCAAAATCAGACAGGAATGTTATTTTTTTAACACTTGTAATACATCAGTGAGGTATGTAATCTGTTTTTCACCTGTAATACCTCTGTGTCAGACAGGTGTGTAATCTGTTTTTCACCTGTAATACCTCAGTGTCAGACAGGTGTGTAATCTGTTTTTCACCTGTAATACCTCAGTGTCAGACAGGTGAGTAATCTGTTTTTCACCTGTAATACCTCCGTGTCATACAGGTGTGTAATCTGTTTTTCACCTGTAATACCTCCATGTCATACAGGTGTGTAATCTGTTTTTCACCTGTAATACCTCTGTGTCAGACAGGTGTGTAATCTGTTTTTCACCTGTAATACCTCCGTGTCAGACAGGTGTGTAATCTGTTTTTCACCTGTAATACCTCCGTGTCAGACAGGTGTGTAATCTGTTTTTCACCTGTAATACCTCCGTGTCATACAGGTGTGTAATCTGTTTTTCACCTGTAATACCTCTGTGTCAGACAGGTGTGTAATCTGTTTTTCACCTGTAATACCTCCGTGTCATACAGGTATGTAATCTGTTTTTCACCTGTAATACCTCTGTGTCAGACAGGTGTGTAATCTGTTTTTCACCTGTAATACCTCTGTGTCAGACAGGTGTGTAATCTGATTTTCACCTGTAATACCTCCGTGTCAGACAGGTGTGTAATCTGTTTTTCACCTGTAATACCTCCGTGTCATACAGGTGTGTAATCTGTTTTTCACCTGTAATACCTCAGTATCAGACAGGTGTGTAATCTGTTTTTCACCTGTAATACCTCCGTGTCAGACAGGTGTGTAATCTGTTTTTCACCTGTAATACCTCAGTGTCAGACAGGTGTGTAATCGGTTTTTCACCTGTAATACCTCAGTGTCATACAGGTGTGTATTCTGTTTTTCACCTGTAATACCTCCGTGTCAGACAGGTGTGTAATCTGTTTTTCACCTGTAATACCTCCGTGTCATACAGGTGTGTAATCTGTTTTTCACCTGTAATACCTCAGTATCAGACAGGTGTGTAATCTGTTTTTCACCTGTAATACCTCAGTGTCAGACAGGTGTGTAATCTGTTTTTCACCTGTAATACCTCCGTGTCAGACAGGTGTGTATTCTGTTTTTCACCTGTAATACCTCTGTGTCAGACAGGTGTGTATTCTGTTTTTCACCTGTAATACCTCTGTGTCAGACAGGTGTGTAATCTGTTTTTCACCTGTAATACCTCAGTGTCAGACAGGTGTGTAATCTGTTTTTCACCTGTAATACCTCTGTGTCAGACAGGTGTGTATTCTGTTTTTCACCTGTAATACCTCTGTGTCAGACAGGTGTGTAATCTGTTTTTCACCTGTAATACCTCCGTGTCATACAGGTGTGTAATCTGTTTTTCACCTGTAATACCTCAGTGTCATACAGGTGTGTATTCTGTTTTTCACCTGTAATACCTCAGTGTCAGACAGGTGTGTAATCTGTTTTTCACCTGTAATACCTCCGTGACAGACAGGTGTGTAATCTGTTTTTCACCTGTAATACCTCCGTGTCAGTCAGGTGTGTAATCTGTTTTTCACCTGTAATACCTCCGTGTCAGACAGGTGTGTAATCTGTTTTTCACCTGTAATACCTCCGTGTCAGACAGGTGTGTAATCTGTTTTTCACCTGTAATACCTCCGTGTCAGACAGGTGTGTAATCTGTTTTTCACCTGTAATACCTCCGTGACAGACAGGTGTGTAATCTGTTTTTCACCTGTAATACCTCAGTGTCAGCCAGGTGTGTAATCTGTTTTTCACCTGTAATACCTCCGTGTCAGACAGAATGAGTAAGAATTTCAGGTATGAAGGTTACAGGTATGTACAGTATAACTCCGTAATAAAGAGGTCCCTTGGCTTCAAATGACTGAATCCTTTATATCTGTATGCAGAACATATTGCAAAACCTTTGATGGGATTCAAAGAGTTTTCTTTTAAGCCAATTATTTACAACCATTTTTTACTGTAAATGTATACACAACTTAATCTTAATGATCAATTTATTTGTAGTTGCCTGTACAATTCAGATGGGGACTTTCTTATAGGTGAGTAACCTTCATATTTACATGTAAGAGTACATACAAAGATAGGGGAAGGGGGCATGTAACCTTCATATTTACATGTAAGAGTACATAAAAGATAGGGGAAGGGGGCATGTAACCTTCATATTTACATGTAAGAGTACGTAAAAGATAGGGGAAGGGGGCATGTAACCTTCATATTTACATGTAAGAGTACGTAAAAGATAGGGGAAGGGGGCATGTAACCTTCATATTTACATGTAAGAGTACGTAAAAGATAGGGGAAGGGGGCATGTAACCTTCATATTTACATGTAAGAGTACGTAAAAGATAGGGGAAGGGGGCATGTGACCTTCATACTTACACGTAAGAGTACCTATAAAGATAGGGGAAGGGGGCATGTAACCTTCATATTTACATGTAAGAGTTTGTACAAAGATAGGGGAAGGGGGCATGTAACCTTCACACTTACATGTAAGAGTTCATACAAAGATAGGGGAAGGGGGCATGTAACCTTCACACTTACATGTAAGAGTTCATACAAAGATAGGGGAAGGGGGCATGTAACCTTCACACTTACACGTAAGAGTACATACAAAGAAAGGGGAAGGGGGACATGTAACATAATTTTCCAAATGTTCAAAATACAATTTATTACAAATTTCTAAGACCCCACCTCCCCCCATACACACACAGTATGAACATAAGATGTTCTCCATTTTGTTGTCTTAACTTGCACAGCTTACTTTCATTTTCAGTGCCACAACAAGGTCCTCTACTAATTACCACAGAGTTTGGGAAAATGAAAGTAGATCCCAATGAAATATGTGTCATACAGGTACATGACCCAGATTTAATGAATAACAACTTCCTGCTACTCAATAAAGAGTTTGAGAAAGTGAAAGCAGATCCAGATCCCAATTCAATGAGATCTGCCCAACCCTGACACATTTGTTTTCAAATGTTTATTATTTGAAATTTTTATAATTGGAAAAACACAAAATTCTTTTTTATTCACTTTATGTAATTTGATAGTTAAGCTATTTCAATACTGATAACCTGAACAAATAAAGTGTAATGAAATCAGAACATGTTTTGACCTTGTGGAAGAAATGTTTCCTTTACAGCAAGGCATGCGTTTCAAAGTGGATGTTGAGGGACCCACAAGGGGGTACATTTTGGAGGTTTTGGATGGTCACTTTACTCTCCCTAACCTGGGGCCCATAGGTAAGTAATAAGTCCGGCAGTAAACTGTGATGGGTCCTTCCCAGATGTGTACCCTATAGACATAAACAAGACTTATTAACAAAAATTGACACACATCTAGAAGTGTCTATACACTGACTACTATTACTGCAAACAAAATGAAACCTCAGCATTATTGTATATAATTTATCTAACCTGTTCTAATACCCCTGAGAAATGTCAACTCCTACAGATTATTTTGGCTTGAGATTGTTCCTTACATGTTATTATCATCTTCTACTGGGCAGCATTAAACAAACCAGTCTTAATTTAGCTGATGTAATCATATTTAGCTCACCTGAACTGATCAAAATTTGTCGGTTGTCGTTGGCGTCGTGGTAAACTTTTCACATTTTTGACTTCTTCTCAAGAGCCACTTGACCAGTTTCAATCAAACTTGCCACAAAGCATCCATGGGTAAAGGGGATTCAAGATTGTTCAAATGAAAAGCCATGCTTTCTTTTGAAGGGGAATAATTAAGTATTAGTGAAAATTTTATAGCATCTTCTCAACAACCACTAGGCCAGAAAAGATGAAACAATTGAAAGCTTCATTACATTGTGTAGAATCAAGCAAGTTTGTTTAAATCATGACCCCAAGGGTAGGACTGAGCTCAATTGTCAATCAAAGTTTTACATAGGAATATATGGGAATTAATGTATACATAAAAATCTCAACAAAACCAGTAGAGCTCTGATAGTCAAATTAATACAGATCAGAAGCATCCTCAGGTATAGCAAATTCAAGTTTGTTCAAATCATAACCTCAAAGGTAGGGTGTGGCCACAATATGCAATCAAAGATTTACAGAAGAATATACAGGGAATTAATGTACATAAAAATCTTTGCAAGAACAGTGAAGTTCTGATTAGTCATATTAATGTGAAAGCATCCTCAGGTAAGGTATATTCAAAGTTGTTTAAATTATGGCCCTTGGAGGGTAGAGTGGAGCCACTGTAGGAGATCTAAGTTTTACATAGGAATATATTGAGAAAAGATCTGCTGATGAAGAACAGCAGGGCCAAAATGACTCAGGTGAGAGTTTTGGTCTGTGGGCCTTTTGTTGACATGTTTCTGTCTGTTTATAGGAAGCTAATGGACTGCATACTTCTATCTGTGTTATAGGAGCTAACAGACTCCATGCTTCTATCTGTTTATAGGAGCTAATGGACTCCATGCTTCTATCTGTTTATAGGAGCTAATGGACTCCTTGCTTCTATCTGTTTATAGGAGCTAATGGACTCCCTGCTTATATCTGTTTATAGGAGCTAATGGACTCCATGCTTCTATCTGTTTATAGGAGCTAATGGACTCCTTGCTTCTATCTGTTTATAGGAGCTAATGGACTCCATGCTTCTATCTGTGTTATAGGAGCTGATTGACTCCATGCTTCTATCTGTTTATAGGAGCTAATGGTCTCCATGCTTCTATCTGTTTATAGGAGCTAATGGACTCCTTGCTTCTATCTGTTTATAGGAGCTAATGGACTCCTTGCTTCTATCTGTTTATAGGAGCTAATGGACTCCATGCTTCTATCTGTGTTATAGGAGCTGATGGACTCCATGCTTCTATCTGTTTATAGGAGCTAATGGTCTCCATGCTTCTATCTGTTTATAGGAGCTAATGGACTCCATGCTTCTATCTGTTTATAGGAGCTAATGGACTCCATGCTTCTATCTGTTTATAGGAGCTTATGGACTCCATGCTTCTATCTGTTTATAGGAGCTTATGGTCTCCATGCTTCTATCTGTTTATAGGAGCTAATGGACTCCCTGCTTCTATCTGTTTATAGGAGCTAATGGACTCCATACTTCTATCTGTTTATAGGAGCTAATGGACTCCATGCTTCTATCTTTTTGTAGGAGCTAATGGACTCGCTAACCCTCGGGATTTCCAGACACCTGTTGCCTGCTACGAAGATAAGGAAGTCAAGGAATTCACAGTCATCAGCAAATACCAAGGTCACCTGTTCTCAGCTCAACAGGTAAAATATCAGGATTACCTGTAATCATCTCATCTCAACAGGTTAATACCAAGGTCACCTGTTCTCAGCTCAACAGGTAAATATCAGGTACTCAGCAGCAAATACCAAGGTCACCTGTACTCAGCTCAACAGGTAAATATCAGGTACTCAGCAGCAAATACCAAGGTCACCTATACTCAACTCTACAGGTAAAAACCAAGGTCACTGTACTTAGCTCAACAGGTAAATACCAAGGTCACCTGTACTTAGCTCAACAGAATTACCTGTACTCAACTCAATGTAAATGACTGTCAGCATCAAGAGATTATTGTTTAGTTGGTCAGTAGCTTGGCCAGATGTATATTGTATACATGAGCATACATGAGCAATGTTTGTATAAATATATGCTAGATACTTGAATTATAGATATCATGTTATATGAGCTGTTTTATTACTAACTGTTTTATGATTTACAGACTCATTCCCCTTTTGATGTGGTGGCCTGGCATGGGAATTATACACCCTACAAATACGCCCTCAGTAACTTTGTCACAGTCAACACAGTGTCAGTAGATCACATGGTATGTACACTAATTAATAATTAATTACTATACTTAATTATGTGTACTGTTACACACTATACAAATAGCTACCCTCCGTAACTTTAGATAAAAAATATTTATTAAAAGTCGGGTTAAACATTAGCTCTGAAGAGCTATTTTCTGACAACAGCTTTGTCACCTTCAACAAAATGACTGTAGATCACGTGGTACTATCAGATTAATAATCAATATCGTGTTTTATCTGATTTTGATTGATGATTGATTGATAAATAACATTAGATTAAAATGAATATTGTGTTTTAGGATCCCTCCATTTTCACTGTGCTGACCTGTCAATCCACTAAGCCAGGCGTGGCCATCGCTGATTTTGTCATTTTTCCTCCACGATGGGGAGTGGCAGACAGAACTTTCCGACCACCCTACTACCACAGTAAGATCATCATCTTAATTACTGTAAACCAACTATAACTCGCATCATCTTTTATTTGCGATTTGTCAGTTTGAAATCAATCCACGACGATCAATTTTCGCAACTGAGGAAACATTCTCTACAAATACAAAGCAAAATAAATCATTTGTGGCAATTAATATTCGCGAGCTGATGCAGAATTAGGTCGTGATACTCGCGGATTTTTCTTGCACGCAAATAAAAATTTGTTTACAGTATTTACTTCCATCAGGATTTTGGAAATACACTTTATGTGTTTTTCTGATAATATTGATTATAATTTTAAATAGAGAATTAGTTTTATTCCATTAAAAAAAATTCAAGTAAAGAACTAAAGAAGTACTAAGGTTCAACATTCAATTCTAATATTCCTAGTCTTGTCAGCATAAATTCAGGTGTCAGTTAAATCCCAGGGGCTTCTGGAAAGCTTTACTTCAGATTTCTTTTCCAGGAAACTGTATGAGTGAATTCATGGGTCTTATTTATGGATCGTATGAGGCAAAGGTAAATTTCTAACATTCTGAACTGTTCAAACAATGAGCACATCAATATCAGTAAATATCAGTTTATATCAGTAATGAATACTCTCAATGTCTGAGATGTCAATAATAAACTGATCACAGCAATATTGATATAAGAATGTCTGAATTTAAGGCTACAGGCTTTTTAAAATTGTGCAAAATGAGCCCAAAATTTTTGAGAGAATTGTGTGAGTTGACTGTTTTGGATCATGGGAAATATTTCTTCAAGGAGGAGGGCTTTCGTCCAGGTGGCGCCACGCTCCACAGCATGATGACCCCACACGGTCCAGATGCAGACTGTTATGAGAAAGCCTCCAGCTGTGATCTCAAACCTCAGAGGGTCGCTGAGGGGACAATGGTAATTATTTAGTAAAATCTCAGAGGGTCGCTGAGGGGACAGTGGTAATTATCTAGTAAAATCTCAGTGGGTCGCTGAGGGGACAATGGTAATTATCTAGTAAAATCTCAGAGGGTCGCTAAGGGGAAAATGTAATTATCTAAAGCTAATGATCTTAAATCTCAGAGGGTCACTGAGGGGACAATGGTTTCTCAAATCTCAGAGGGTTGCTGAGGGGACAATGATAATTATCTAAAACCTCACAGGGTCGCCAAGGGGACAATGGCTATTATCTCAAACTTTAGAAGGGATTATGGAAATTATTGTCATTAATGGTAATTATCTAGTAAAATCTCAGAGGGTCGCTAAGGGGAAAATGTAATTATCTAAAGCTAATGATCTTAAATCTCAGAGGGTCACCGAGGGGACAATGGTTTCTCAAATCTCAGAGGGTTGCTGAGGGGACAATGATACTGTAAATAAAAATGTTTTGTTATATAAATCACTGTTTAACTCTAACCCTACTTATTTAAATAGTATGTTTGATTTCCAGTGTAATAATCGATACAATCTTCGATCTGAATCCAACTTAGACCTGTGTGTACCAGCTCATAAATGTAAACTCTTTGAAAATTCCTTCCAATACTCTGGTGCTATGTTGTGGAATGATTTACCTGTATATATAAAAATGTCTCCAACACTCAATGCTTTCAAGCACCAAGTTAAAAAATATGTAAAAGAATGTCGCAATAATTCATGATTATTTATTGATTTTGTGTATTTGTATATGTATGTATATTGACTTTTGTCTACAGAAGGCCCCGGGGAAGAATAGTGCTTGCACTAATCGGGTTACCTTCTTTAAATAAAGTATTATTATTATTATTATTATTATTGATAATTATCTAAAACCTCAGAGGGTCGCCGAGGGGACAATGGTAATTATCTTAAACTTTAGAAGGGATTATGGAAATTATTGTCATTAACCTCAGAAGGGACTATCATGATGATTATCTCAAACCTCAGAAGGTTCCTTAGGGGATTATGGTTAGGGTGATCTGATCACGTCTACAGAAATGGTAAACATACAATTTTAACACAAGGAAGTACTTAACAGTAGACAGAATTCTTCCACATAAATATTTCCCTACAGAAATACTTTTGTATATTATTGTATATATATAAAGCATTTACAATAAATTATTATGATCCCATAGATAAGGACCCAGTTATATGGTTTTTTATTCTACTGTTATTGGTAGCATCATACCCCCCGCTCCCACACACCCTTCACAAGCACATTAAACAAAGAACAGGGTATGATTTCACAACAAACTGACCTTGTACAAATGCTGATTGTGACATCAGGAACTTGTGTATTTTCATGTTTTTCCTCAAAAGTATCAGAGAA